>NW_023276806.1:18958698-19258698 GCF_003668045.3 Cricetulus griseus | reverse complement strand
TTGGAAGTGAATTCATATATACAAAAAGAAGTACATATGTAATTGTGAACAAAAAGAAAGTTTATGTGATGGAAAGAATGAAACCCAAATACAGGGAACTGCAGCCATACTAAAAGGAAATTTGAGGCAAAGAAGACAAAGGACAAAGAAGATGAGGCATCCAAAGTGGAAGCAATACTGTAATGTGGAAACTAAAGGGGAGCAGAGATTAACTCAAAAATAGAAATCCATCAATTTGTCAAATTCTGCTGAAGTTTGACAAACAAGGAGACATATAGTTAATAGGCAATGAATTCAACATGAGGGATACCCTTGGTGATTTAGTATGATGTTTTAGTTGGTCTACAGCTATGATTAAAATTTGTGATAAAAAGTTAAATTTTGATCAACCTAGTTCTGAGAAGAAAATAGTTTACAAAGTTGAGAAAATATCCAAGAGAATACAAGTCATAGCAGTTAAGATTAATGGAGAATAAAAGTGTGGGAGGGATAAAAATGTGGATGCATTGAAAGCAGGGAATATTACAAAGCCAAGAAAGATTTTTGTGGAGTTGCATTATATTCTTTTATTCTAAAATTAATGTAGAATATTAATTAATGTAGAATAATAATTAAAATTAATGTACAATGGAGAGTTGAGAGGTGGGGTAGACTTGTCATTAGAATAGCATATTAATAATATTAAAAATTGAAGTCAGAAACCCATGCAGAAATAATCTACAAAAGCTGATGTCAGGGCTGAATTTAAGTAGTAGCACTGAGGAATTAGAATCCAAGAAAGAGCAATGGATAGATAGAATGCTTTGGGCTCTGAAGAGGAATCACTGACATAATCTTTGGGATTCGCTATATGTGATGCCTTGGATAACATATTTGTGAAAGAAAAATCAAAGTAAGTAGTAACAATTGCTGGTAGAAATGAAAGGCAAGGTAATCTTATAATCCCTGAGATCAGCCTTATTCCAACTAATTATGTTAAATGACCATGTGATACTCAACTGGCCACAATTGAAGGGACAAGGAACTCCAGTAATTTTGAAGACCATACGGGAAAAGCCAAATTTACCAAACCCTGGGAGATTTTTCCAAACTTCAGACTGTGAGAAATAACTTTCTAGTATTTAATTGTTAATAGATGAATAAATAATTTGGTACTGTGATACACAATACTTATATACCTAAAAATGTTAAATCAGATTGGGAACTGAGTAATAGGTAGAAACTAGAAGAGTTTGCCAGTACATTTATAGACTAGTTCATGGTACTGGCAGGTACTCTGCATACTACCAAGGGAGAAAGGTAAGCATCCACCCTGCTCCAAATCCTGTGAACTACAATCATGACCTACCAGCAAGATGTGCTAGTGCAATAGTGGCACAAACGTTGTGGGTATTTGCATTTACTAACTGATTGGATGAAAGGCCTACTCAGTGAATGGGAAATCAACCACAACATGGCTTGGCAGGCCAAGAACCTAATACTAGTTAAGCCAGGCACTTAGGGGGAAACCAACTGCTAATTAATGCTAAAGGAATGAAGCAATGGACTCCTAAAGACAGTCTACTATACTTACATATCAGTGCCTTGTTCAGCTATCATCAGAGAAGATTTCCCTGACAGTTGATGGAAACAAATATGGAGATCCCAAGCCAGACAATGTGCAAAGAGTGATTGGCTTTGGACTACTCTCTCTTAAATGTGGTGTCTCCATCAAATCATACCCCTCAGAACTAAGAGAACCTTGTGGAAGAAGAGGCAGAAGGATTGTAGGAGGCAAAGGCAATTGAGGACATGAAGGCAAAAAGGACTTCTGAACATAGATAGCTCCATACACATATGAACCGACAGAGACTGTTGAAGCATGAACAGGGCCTGCAATGATTTGCAGTAATTTGTTATAACAATGAGAGGAGAGGTGGATGCAAGCCCTATGTCTACCCCAGAAACCATCTCTAGTTGATAAGTTCACAAAGGAAAAATGAGTTTTCTCAAACAGAGTCTCACTGTGGCTGCAAACCACTCTCAAGGGCAAGCCCCAAGGCCAGGAGTTGATGGCCAACACAAACTCAACAGTATCATTGGAGGTTCTTTGTTTCACAATGTTTAGTCAGGGATTTAGTTATATTTATTGAATCTGTTTCTCTTCCTTTCTTGTGTGTATTTGTTAATTTTTTTGTTTTACATGTCCTTTGCATATATATTATGGCTTCCAGATTTGCGTTTTTATGTCACTCCTGTGTGTACCACAAAAGTATGTCTGTGTATCTATATATTCCTTCTGCTTTTGTTTGACTCTATATATTCTGTTTGTTTGTTTTGTCCTACTCTGTTGTTTGGTTTTTTTTCTCATTTTTCTTTATATACTTGCTTGTTAACTAAGGAAAGACAGAAAGGTGTGGTATCAGATGAGAGAGGGTGTGGTAAGGAGGTCAGAGGATCTGAAGGAGGTAAAATCATAGCCACGATGTATTTTATGAAAAAAATCTATTTTCAGTATAAAAACACATAAAGCTGATATTCATGCGATGGGACAATAATAAATAAGCACTCTAATAGAAAGATAAGTATACAAAAAATCATATGTAACTTACTATAAAAGATGGGGAAAATATAGGACAAAGGGGCTATTCTGATAAGTTTTCAGATAGAAAAGAGAAATGTGCTGTTAGGAAATATATACACAAAACAAATCTTTGTAAAAGTGCACAGAACCTGGTGGACCTGTACTTCTATTATTCATTCTATCTACATGGTAGAATAGACAAGTCAAGTAGCAAATATGGTAGAAAATTATTGAAAATGACACATTAGATAGTGTCTAGAATGATCCTTATTGTAGACTGAATATTTGTTACTATCATTGGATCAATAAAGAACTGACTTGCTTATAGCAGGAGGTTTGGTGGGAGAACCAGACTAAGAGAACACTGGGGAAAGATTGGTGGCATCAGGTGAGTCACCAGGAGACAAAGAGAAAGCAAGATATGACCATGCCTTACTGAGATATGGAACTGAGCCACAGGGTAGAACATAGATACAAATATTGGGTAAATAAAGTTGTAAGAGCTAGTCAGTAAAAAGCCTAAGCTATCAGCTGAGCATTTATGGGTAGTAATAGGTCTCTGTGTGGTTATTTGGGAAATGGATGGAATGACAGAAACGTACCCCTATAAGTACACTATTTTTCTTTATTTGAATTTTATTTTCAGTTTTTATCTGGTTAAAAAACTGAATCACCCAGGGCCTGTGATATTAAATGGAAAGTTTAGAAAAAGACATGGTAAATTATGCTACAATATCCATATTCTGAAGAGATAAACTGTGAATAGGGCCTTCAAGGATCTGCAGTGCATGTGGTCACAGCATTGAGATGAGAAGTCACCATAAGCCTTTATCCTTAAGCCAGAAGCCATCTCCAATTGACAAATTCTCTCAATTAAAAAAAAAAGAGAAAAGGTCTTCTCCAACAGACCCTCACTGGGTATACAAACCATTCTCAAGGGAAACACTGGTAGATGGCCAATGCAAATCTATCTCAATGGCATTTTTGATGTCCTTTGTCTCATATTGCTCTGTCACAGCATTTAAAATTTTCATTATACATTACCTTACTGTGCTTGTTGTTAGGTTTTTGTGGGATAGCATGCCTGCATGTGCAAACTTGTGTGTATCTCTATCTATATGTTTTATTGTGCTTTTTCCTTAGTACCTTTTCTTTTCTTAGTTTGTATTGCCCCATTCCAGTTTGTTTGTTCTTATCTTATTATATTTTATTATTATTTAGGCACCTTTTTATTTTTTAAGAGATGGAAATTTTAGAAAGAAGAAAATAAAGAAAACATAAAAGCAAAGAATAGAAAGGAAGAAAGAAATGTTGTTGATTTGGATGGGAGAGTATATTGGGAGGAACTGGGTTGATTTGAGGGAGGGAAACATCTAACTAGAATATATAGTATGAAAAAGTTTTATTCTCTATAAAAGAAAAATATATATAGCACTCTGAAGTTGAGTTATTTAATAGAAAGTTTATAGAAAATATGCTGTTTTGCTGTGGTATCAATATTCTGAAGAGATCAACCCAGGCTCCTTCATCACCGGAAAATCATTCATTTCTCACAGAGACGTAACTTTTCTAGAATGTTACCATGATATATGAATAGAAGCAAAAGACTATAATTTTCTGTTTAAACTCTTTCTATAAAAAGATTACCAACTTTAGAGTAAGTGGGTAGCTTCTATATAGCAACCATCTCCATGATTACTATTTTTATAAGAACTTTCTAGAAAGGATTGCTGTCTTAAATGGAATAGTAAAATGACCTAATACAGTAGAGTAATGTTAAGAGTTTGAGAATGCCAGAAATATTTGCCACAGAGTGTTTCACAGGAATACATTTGTATATAAAATATCATCCATTCACGTTATGGATGACTCTCGTTTACCCTGAATCAACAAAAAAGCACATTTACTCCACTCTGTGACTTGGGTACTAGAAAATTTGTAATGGCTCCACATTCCTGAGTAATCATTTTCTGATGGGTTTATTGCCACCTCGGCCTTATCAGGGCATGGCACTCTTATGGACCTGGTGATAAATTACCCTTGTGAGAGGGATGAGACAGTACCACTTTAACAAGTGCAATAAAGCACTTTTTATACTGGGAGAGTTCAGTGCATTCCTCATTCATCACGCACCCTCAGTGATTTTACACAGATTTTACACTGTTGATTAGCTCATTAGTGGGGTTAATTGGATACATTAACTGGCAGAATTACAGCTTGACTATGAACCAGAGGCTGCCGTGTTATAAATGACAGACAAACCATGGACATGCATGGCCAGTCTGAAGGAAGCACTACTCTTTGATTAACTTTCATTGGAGTTTAATTCTTTCCTTCCTCCCTTTCCTGCTATTGACTCCATATGCATATTTACTATGGACTCCATAACAGACTGGGTGACAGAGATAGATATTTTCAATCCTTCACTTGTTTCTGAGTAATAAGAAAGGGAAGTTGACAAAAGTGATTAGAAATAATTACTGTCATAAAGTTCAATACACTAATCAGCTACAAAAATTCACATTTTACTGAATCTCATAGAGGTTAGAAATGATAAATTCTCTCAGAAGCTACAGCTTAAAATAATGTGAACAATATTTAAGAGCAACAGATTCTAGATTCTAATGAAAAACAACTAAATAAAATTTTCCTGAGGTTAGACCAGGAATACCCCATTTCATTTTTATCTATTGAATTTGACACTACACTATATCCATTTACCATTAACTGTGGAGCAATATAATATATTGCTGAATTAATTCACTTTAAAGAGAAATAATGCCATTTAGAGAAAAAGAAGAATATTTTATAGAAGGTAAAATTTGCTTTATAGAATTTTCTATTTATAGGGTCTAAAGAGCAGGTTGAATGTTTTATGAGATTCCTCTTCTTTGTTACCTTAATTTCTAAATTGATACTGTCATTGTCATTATGAAATTTACTTTTTATTCTCTTACCTGAGAAACTGTCCTAGGTTTTCTTTTTTACTAATATTAATTAAAATTTTTCATTTATTTTACACCCCAATCACAGTTTTCCCTCACTCCTCTCTTCCCCTTTTCCATTCTCCAGCCCCACCTCCCCTCTTATTCTCCTAATCTTTTCTTCCTCCAAACCACCCTGAAGGCTCCAGGTAACCTGTGGTCTAGGAATCTAAGCAGAATGGGGCCTGGTTAGTACTTGGAGGGGAGTCCTAAGTTCTTATAATGGAAACTCTGAAGTCATTTAAATTGGGAACCTGTTTTCCACAGCTAGGTGTTACTTGTTGGACAAGTTAGAAGCCTCTGAATTCTCTAGACTTGCACTAATTATTTATGAGTTTTATTAGCATACAATCACACCTTGGCCTTGCCGCTTGAGAACCCAGAATGGTGTGTCATCCAACTGAGCATAGCCAGCTCTACTCTGGCTCTGTACAAAGGTGCAATTGTCTGTTTAAGAGATAAGCTTCCCTAACTTTCTCTCTTTTTCTGCACCTTCCCTGAGGAGGCAGGTGTCTCTTGCCCTCCCTCTCTCTCTTACTCTCTCCCTCTCATCCTTACCTCTCCCTCATTTCTCCCCAAGTTGCCCTCTCTCCCTCTCCCCCTGACTTCTCCCTCACCTCTCCCTGTCTCACAGCCCCTCTCCCTTTTTCTTCTCCCTCTCCCACCTCTCTCTCTCCTCCCTTCCCCTATATGCTTTCCACATAAGTCCTGCCTGATGGCTTATTTGTCTTTTTATTCCCAGATTTTTTTATTTGAATTAGAAACAAGATTGTTTTCATAATAATCACAGTTCCCTCCTCTCTCCCATCCTTGCCTGCCACTCCCCCTCCAAATAAGACCCTACCTATCACAAATCCCTTCTGCTCCCCCTGGATGGTGAGGCCTTCCATAGGGGATCATCAGAGTCTATGGTTTCCTTTGGGATAGGGCCTAGGCCCACCCCCATGTGTCTTGGCTCAGGGCGTATTCCTCTATGTTGAATGGGCTCCCAAAGTACACACCTATACTAGGGATAAAGATTAAACTACTACAGGTGTTCCCGTAGATTTCCAATGTTGTCTCACTGAAACCTGGGGTCTGGATCAGTCCCATGCTGGTATCTCAGCTATCAGTCTGGGGATCAAGAGTTCCCCGATGTTCAGGTCAGCTGTTTATGTAGGTTTCACCAGCCTGGTCTGACCCCTTTGCTCTTCACTCTTCTACATCTGGATTTGAGTTCAGTTCAGTGATTGGTTGTGGGTCTGCTTCTACTTCCACCAACTGCTGGATGAGGGCTATAGGAGGGCATATAAGTCAGTCGTCAATCTCATAATCAAGGGATGACATTTAAGGTAGCCTCTACTCTGTTGCTTAGATTGTTAGCTGGTGTCATCTTTGTAGAGATCCAGACATTTCCCTAATGCCTGATTTCTTTGTAAACCTAAAATAATCTCCCTCTATTATGGTATCTCCATTCTTGTTATCTTCTATTATTTCCCTGACTCAACCTTTCTGCTCCCTCATGTCCTCTGAGTCCCTGAAGACATCAGGGATAACAGGAACATACTTCAACATAACAAAAGCAATATACAGCAAAACAACATCCAACATCAAATTAAATGGAAAGAAACTCAAAGCAATTCCTGCAAAATCAGGGACAAGACAAGGCTGTCCACTCTCTCCATACCTCTCTAATATTGTCCTTGAATTTCTTGCTAGAGCAATAAAACAACAAAAGGACATCAAGGGAATACAAATCAGAAAGGAAGAAGCCAAACTCTCACCATTTGCAGATGACATGATAGTCTATATAAGTGATCCAAAAAACTCTACCAGGGAACTCCTACAGCTAATAAACACCTTCAAAGAAGTGGCAGAATACAAGATTAACTCAAAAAAATCTGTAGCCCTACTATATACCGATGACACATTGGTGGAGAAAGAAATCAGAGAAACATCACTCTTTACAATTGCCACAAACAACATAAAATACCTTGGTGTAACACTAAAAAAAAGTAAAAGACCTGTACCATAAGAATTTTGAGTCTCTAAAGAAAGAAATTAAAGATGATACCAGAAAATGGAAAGAACTCCCATGCTCTTGGATAGGTAGGATCAACATAGTAAAAATGGCAATCCTGCAAAAAGCAATCTACAGATTTAATGCAATCTCCATCAAAATCCCAACACAATTCTTCACAGACCTTGAAAGAACAATTCCCAACTATATATAGAGAAACAAAAGACCCAGGATAGCCAAAACAACCCTGTACAATAAAGGCACTTCTGGGGGCATCACCATCCCTGACTTCAAGCTCTGTTACCGAGCTATAGTCCTAAAAACAGCTTGGTATTGGCATAAAAATAGACAGGTAGAACAATGGAATAGAGTTGAAAACCCTGAAATTAACCCACACACCTATGAACACCTAATTTTTGACAAAGAATCCAAATATATCCAAGGGAACAAAGAGAACATCTTCAACAAATGGTGCTAGCATAACTGGATGCAAACACGTAGAAGACTACAGATAGACACAAGCCTATCACAATGCACAAAACTTAAGTCTAAATGGATCAAAGACCTCAACATAAATACAGCCACACTGAAGCCTATTAGAAGACAAAGTGGGAAATACCCTGAATTAATTGGTACAGGAGACTGCTTCCTGAACATTACACCAGTAGCACACACATTGAGATCAACAATTGATAAATGGGACCTTCTGAAACGGAGAAGCTTCTGTAAGGCAAAGACACATTCAGCAAGACAAAACTGCAGCCCACAGACTGGGAAAAGATATTCACCAACCCCACATCTGACAGAGGGCTGATCTCCAAAATATACAAAGAACACAAGAAGCTAGTCACCAAAACACCAAACAATCCAATTAAAAAGTGGGGTACAGAACTAAATAGACAATTCTCAATAGAGGAATCTAAAATGGCTGAAAGACACATAAGAAAGTGTTCAACATCCTTATCCATCAAGGCAATGCACATTAAAACAACTTTGAGATCCCATCTTACTCAGAATGGCTAAAATCAAAAACACCAATGACAGTTTATGCTGTAGAGAATATGGAGATAGGGGAATACTTCTCCACTGCTGTTGGGAGTGCCAACTTGTACAGCCACTTTGGAAATAAGTATGGTAACTCCTCACGAAAATGGGAATCAGTCTACCACAAGATCCAGCAATTCTACTTTTTTGGCATATACCCAAAAGAAGCACATTTATACAATAAGGACATCTGTTCAACAATGTTCATAGCAGCACTATTTGTAAAAGCCAGAAACTGGAAGCAGCCTAGATGCCCCTCAACGAAACAATGGATAGTGAAAATGTGGTACATTTACACAATGGAGTACTACTCAGTAGAAAAAAAAAAAAAACAATGGAATCTTTAAATTTGCAGGCAAATGGATGGAACTAGAAGAAACCATTCTGAGGGAGGTAACCCAATCAGAATATGACAAACATGGTATGTACTCACTCATATGCGGATTTTAGACATAGAGTAAAGGATTACCAGCCTACAATCCACACTGCTAGAGAAGCTAGTAAACAAGGAGGACCCTAAAGAGACTTACATGGTCCCCTGGAGAAGGTGAAATGGTCAAGATCCCCTGAGCAAATTGGGAGCAGGGGAAAAGGGGGGAGGGAGGTAGGAGAATGAAAAAGGGAGAAGTGGCATATTTGTCTTTCACCCTCCATAGGACCCACTTAAGGTCCCACCTTGTCCTGTGTTCATAACAAGTCATACAGAAGTCATTGCTAATGTGTAAGGCTACTCCAGAGCTGAAGTCACATTTTATCTGATTCTATATGTGCATATGTAAGAATTACTCAATTTGGAGAGTGCAATTTGAAAAGGAGGTTCCCTTCTCCAGCCAAGGGTCCATCTAATTCACAGATAACACCAACAGAATTCTAGGAAAGATTTAGAATGCTGGCATGAAAGAAGACCTATGGACTTTCTGGGACACAGCAGGTTCACGTGTGCTTGAATCTTTCAGAGAGAAACAGTATTCTATGAACTGTCTGTGGTAAAGATGACCAGTGAATGAAAAAAAAAGATATAGGATAGTTTAACAAAAGTTATTTAATACAAAGAGAAGGAACAAAAAAGAAATGAAATGATTTTATATGATTTTTTTCAGAAAAACATAAATGAGAAATATTCAGAGTTAGCAGAAAGAGAAAAGAAAAACTAATACTACTGAACAGAGGAAAGTAAAATTAAGGGAAAATCTACTTTAATTTTATGGGAGTGGTTACCCACAAGATTCCATGCAACAGGTACTTAGATATATGTTTACACTAAGATGAAACCAGAATATATCAACATAAATTCTGAGTTCTACAATTTTGGGCTTAATTTTACTCTGGATCACATTAAAAATTTTATTTTGTCTAAATAAATAGATCATAAGACTAAAGATTTATTTTTAAGTTCTTCTAAGCAAGTCAAGAGTCTGTCACTATCTCAATCATCATTGTACGTGTGAAATAGAGCTTTAGAAGATGTTATGACTGTGGATAACAGAATATTCCTGTACTTTAGATGACTGGGATTTCAGAAAATATAAACTCCAGCTCTGTACCTGAGAAATTGATGTTTTTAAAGTTTAGATGTCTGCCCTATAATATTATTCAGAAAACTTCTTTGTCTACTATTTGTGGGGAAATTTCCTAAGATCTTTCCTTTTGCATTATGTATTGTTGTTCTTAAATACATACATGAGAATTTGGGGGCAATTATGTCCAAAAGCAGGATAATGATGTTCTTAGAACTAATGAGCTACAATTTCCAAGTAAATTCATTAAAAATCCTATTTGTTTCTGTCTTATTTTTTGGAAGGTGTCCTGTCTGAGAGATGACATTACCAACTTAGGCTGTTTGGATATAAATAATAAGTCTTGTTTAGGGGCAAGCTTTTGAAATGCTCTAACATTACCACTAACACCACTGTAATATTTTCTTGATGTCATTGGTGTTACTTAATGTGTTTCTTTTGTTTCCTTTCAGAGATGTTTTTGTTGTCAAAGCTGTTTTAAAAGTGAGCCTGAGAGATTACTTTAATGAGAACACTTGGCTACTGTGCTGGCTAGCTTTATGTCAACTTGGCACAGGCTAGAGATATTAGAGAGGATAGGACCTCAACTGAGAAAATGCTTCCATAAGATCAAATTGTAGGAAGACTAATAAAGCATTTTCTTAACTAGTGATTGAAGTAGGGGAGCATAGTCCATTGTGGGTGGTTCTTTCCCTGTGCTCGTGGTCCTGGATTCTATAAGAAAGTAGGCATAACAAGCCATGGGGAGCAAGCCAGTAAGCAGCAATCCTCTGTGGCCTCAGCATCAACTCCTGCCTTCAGCTGGATGCTCTGTTTCAGTTTCTTCAATAATGAACTATGATATGGAAGTATAATTCAGATAGATACATTCTCCCCTGCCCCAAATTCTGTGTGTTATGACAGCTAAACGATGTGTAATCAATTATGTACAATTCCTCTTCTCATGCTACTTGTGGGCTTTATGATACACTTGCCTTATTTTCCCTTCTGACACAGTTAGTTGCATGTGAACTTGTAGACTTTACCTCTCTTTCTAGACAGTATATTTCTAAAGAACAAAGACTTCAGTTAATGAAATTAAATTAGGCGCATTAGCAAATCCTAGTTATTCTCATAATGCACATGAAAATCACATAGGGAACCCAGCAGAACACAGATTAAGATAGACAGTGATTGCACCTGCCTTCAATATCATAGAAGGAATTCACCAGATCCCCAGGACTAGAGCAAAATTTTAAATATACATTAGCATCAGATTAACAATTTCTATATCTTAGAGGGGCCCAAAATGACTGGAAATAAGAATCAACAAATGTATATTGTGAAGGGTATTGAAATAGGAAAATGAGATAGTTTGTTGATATATTGGAGAGTTATTTTTGGCCATGATAAGAAATGAAAATAACTTGAAGAAAAATAGACTAGACACAAATTGAGCAAAGTATTGAAATAAAATCACAAAGCAAAACAAAATATATGTGTAAATATGCAAAGTATAGTCGAGAATATTGCTTTAATATTGTTCTGAAAAGCAACTGCACTCAATAAAGAATGCTAAAAAGAGGGTGAAATGCACTTAGAATGTAAGGAATCCTACCTTTCTATTTCCCTAGCCAGTTGCTAAGCAGCGTTATTATTTCATCTTTGCCATTGAGACTCAGACTTCACATCTTGACTTTTGCTGATAAAGCACCAAAACCCATGGGGATAAAGAAGTACGGAAGAAATCTCAAGCATCATTGAAGCTTGTGATACAGGGCACTTTTGACAAAAGCACAGTTTTATTGTGGCGATGAGGTTTTTGTTTTGTCTTTCTTTCCTTTCTTGTTTTCTTTCACTACAGTGCATCAAAACCAAGTTCTCCACATATACTTTACCCTTGAGGAATGTACCTATCCCTTAAAATAACATTTCTCATGTTTTAAAGAAGTATAGTTTCCTTGGAATCATGAATTCTACAGTCATTACCTAGTGGTTTGGGGCTCAATTTCATCTGCGGTTGCACATGTGAAATTATTATTAGTCTAAATAACTATCACTAATCCTCTTCTAATCTCACAAGTATCCATTATTCATTGCTGGCAGTTGGAAAGAACATGTCTCTATAAAGTCAATGAGTGCACATGTAACTTAATCTTGCCACGTCTTGAGTCAACCATTCAACTTGATTCCATTGAAATCAGTGTCAAAGTGGAAGGCAAGCCATCACAACCACTTGAATACCACAATCTAAGGAAAGAATGAAAGCACTGAGTGAAACGTTCAAGCTTAACATATTCATTCATGAATCATTCATTTCATTTGCTTACTTCATTGGGCATATGCATCTGCAAATTAACCTAAAACAGTAATAAATAGAAACATAGCAAATGGAGTTGCCATTGCTTCTTAATATTTATAAACATAAACATGAACATGTGCATGGTTCTGAAAACAGCAAAATAGATGCTTGCTAATTGCCATTTAGATTCTGAATCATTTCCTCATGTTTTTTGAAGTAAGTTCTTTTGTAGCACAGGTCAGACTTTGGCTTACTATATAGTTGAGGATAACTCTGAACTCTTTCTCATCCTGCCTTCTTCAACTCTTTAATGCTGGAATTAATGCCATGTACCACAGCACTTGTTTGTTTTATTTTGTTAAAACCTCACTGTGTTTGGAACCCTGGGGTTTTGTACACAGGTCATGGCCTTAGACTGATTGAATAGTTGCCAACAAGTCAAGATATTGAGAGACTCCATGCTCATGATGACATTATGTGGATTTCTTTTGACTACTGAAAACACTTTAGTCATTGTATAGTTCAGAGTCTAGTTTAGTTAATTATAACATAGAGATCCACCAGAAAGTAGTAGTATTTCAGAGAATATACTTAGTGCAGAATATATAAACTCATGCATGAGCATGTTTGTGTTTTCCTGGGTAATGTCTATTTTTAAACTCAAGACAACAATCAAGTTCCAGATTAATAATAAATTATTGTTCCCTGGAAGTGCATCCTGAATGTTACTGCCAAAGGTCATGATTCTAAGATTTGAACTAACAGAAAAGATTCAACCTGAACTCCTGTATTGTGATTGTGTAAAACTGGATAGAGAGTTGTTAGAGTAAAAGCAGTTCACCTTGCTTTGCTCAAACTGCATATTAACTCTTCATAGTTTTGGAAAAATGTAAGGTGGATTTAAGAAACCCCACACAAGTAGGTAGATATATAGATAAGTAAGTGACAGATAAGTAGATAGATTATAGATAAATGGACATACAAATAAATATTTCATTTTCATATTGAATTTATTTCAAACATAAAGGAAAGCAATCATCTATAAAATATTGGTGAAGGCTTGCATTTGCAGTGACTATGTGTCTGTGACTCAGCATGAATGTCTTCTCAAAGTTATCTGAGACACTGAAGTTAGAACATTAGCAGAGGAAGATAATAATTCAGGCAGTCTTAAAGAGTAAATAGCCATTTGATGTATTTTCCATCTCAGTGTTTTCACCCTGAATTCTGAATGTCTCTGTCTTTTCTTACTGGCACACTGCTGCCCCAGATCACAGTGATTCTTGAAAACTGCTCATGAATGAACATTTTTTCCTATTCCCAGGATAACATCTGTAGGAAAACAACTTGGCAGATATGTTCAGATATGCAAGCAAATACTTTCTTTTTATCTCCAGAAAGCCACGTGAGGTGATTATGCTGCACCTGCTAAGATGTTATGGGGCATGTCTGCTCTCTTAGGAGGATGCAATTCTGATGACCCTGATTGTATTGGGAGAGAAAGAGGAGTGATTAGGTGGTTATGGTCTGTCATTGGAAAGCAGATTTCTGGCTGAGACTCATTTTCCTACAGCTTGTTTATGTAAATGAGAAAAGTGTTATACTTAGACAAATCCTTGAAAGAAAATGACACATACTCAGTATATCAAACTAAATGTTCTCTTCCCCACAAGAGATTTATCTCCACAAAATATCCCATCAAGATTTTCAAATTCTCTTCTATACTTTTTCTTCATTAAACACCTTTTCAGTGTAAAATACCATAATGTGCATTTTGTTCTGTTATGCCATTGTGAGAAATATTTTTCCATTAAAAACATAACTGAGTGTTGCATATTTCAAGCCTTGTAATAACAGCTCTGTTATTCCTTTCAATTTTTCAGCTTATCATAGCAATATATAGCATATTTACATTACATTTGATGATTTTACTCACATTCCACCACATGTCTTACTTTGGACTTCTTTTCCTGTCATGAATGTAATATCTTTTTAATATAAATTTTCTGTCAAATTTGTGTTCTTCTTTCAACAAATCAATCTATTTCCTCATGTTCAAATGATCTTAATTTTGTCCTCTTTTTACTCTACCCTCCAAGTCAATGATTTTGCAACTGACTCTTGAGATTTACTCTCCACCTGTCCTTACCATTCTCTGCTACTGGGCTTTGCCTTTCTGTGCTGTATCACTTAGTCTTTTTTCCTTTAATTCTTTCATAGTCTTTGTTTTGTAAAAACTTCAAATAAGAAGCTGTTAGAGCATTTACATTCTAGATTGCCCATCCTTTAGATTCAGAAAATTACAATGGATGCTTCCTTTACTGCAGCCCCAAGCTCCTGCTGCCCATTCTGCCCTATTAAGTTCCAGGAGAGCCAGCATCACCAGTCATGACCATAGTCCGGATGCTTATTCATCTCCCTCCTGAAAAACACGGTGTTTTCAGTCATCTGGCATGCTGCCATTAAACTCCACATTAGAGAATTAAGAGTGGGTTCACATATCCATTGCTGTTGATTACTGTTGATGGCATGTTGTGCCTCTCATTACCTGTATTTGGTGAATTGTGCTTTGGGAAAATGTGCTTTCTCATAAAAAGTTTTGTCTTTATTATTTAATTATGAAGAAACTCAAAATAATGCTTTAGAATATTAATATTAACAAGGAACTAATATCAGCCTGAAGAGTACCTGGGAACAACTAGGAGAAATTTAATTATAATTGTTAATGTGGAACTGAGAGAAAAATATAAGTTAGGATTAGCCTTTTACCATTCTCATTATTATTTTACACAAATAATATTTTCCATATTATATAACTGATTCTGTGAGAATTTTCATTCATTACCTGAGCCTAATTAACATTCATTTAATATTCTGCCACTTGTGTAATGCATTAGTCTCAAGATTCTTCCAGTATGGTTTTAAGATTTTATTGAATACTTCCTTAAATGTCTTTTGGCTATTTGAGAATCTTCTGGTGAGAATTCTCTGTTTAGATATGTACCCCATTTTTCAATTGGGTTCTTTTGTATTTTGATGTCTAGTTTCTTAAGTTCTTTATAAATTTTGGAGATCAGCCCTCTCTAAGATGTGGGGTTGGTGAAGATACTTTCCCATTCTGTAGGCTGATGAGGATATAAGAAAACAGAAAGATCTCCCATGCTCTTGGATAGGCAGGTTCAACATAATAAAAATGGCAATCCTACCAAAAGCAATCTACAGATTCAATGCAATCCCCATCAAAATCCCAACACAATTCCTCACAGACCTTGAAAGAACAATACTCAAGTTCATATGGAAAAACAAAACAAAAAAATACCAGAGTAGCTAATATACAGTCCTGTAAAATAGAAGAAATTCTTGAAGCATCACCAAACCTGACATCAAACTCCACTATAGAGCTATAGTAATGAAAACAGCTTGGTATTGACATAAAAACAGACAGGTGGATCAATGGAGTCTAATCAAAGACCCTGTTATCAATCCACACAACTATGTACACCCTTATAAGTCAGGAGGAGTGGACTGAGGGTGGGTTAGGGATGAGGTAAGGAGAGTGAGAAGAGGTGAGGGGGGTGGGAAGAGGGGTTGGAGGGAGAACTGTGGTTGCAATGAAAAAGAAAAAAGAAAAATATTTTGATATTCATTTCATTTTCTATACTTGATAGCGCGCACACGTGTGTGTGTGTGTGTGTGTGTATGTGTGTGTGCGTGTGTGTGTGTGTGTGTGTGTGTGTGTGTGTGTGTGTGTGTGTGTGTACAACATGGTCATGGGTGACTTTGCAGCAAAGGAGAGAACATCTGGTCTCCTGGATACTAGGAACTCCTCTGGAAAAGCGTCAAATGTTTTAACCATTGAGTCACATTTCCCTTCTTTATATCATCCCTGATGTTTTTACTTATTCAGGTATATTTCTACTTTTAGAAAGAAAATAACACCTTTATTTTGTATCATGTCCCCAAAAGGGAAATAATTTAAGCAAACAAAAGAAATCATTTATAAGATATGATAAGCTATACTACCTCAGAATCTCTTCTTAATATACAGATAATCTCCATTTTTAAATTTGATTTATTTAATTTTATGTTTTCTGTTGTTGATTCTGGTTTTATTACAATAAATTTCAAGGACATGACTTATAAACATTATTAGCATTTACAAAGATTTTATTTTCAGCCACTATTTTGTGTTTTGGGTTATGTCCAAGTTTTCAAGCTGTTCTTCACTTCTGAAGGATAAGTGACTACACAAGCCCAGCACAGTCTACATTAGATGCTTCATAAAACCATGTGCTGTCTTTCTCACAGGGGTCCTGCATTTGGTCTGTGATTCTGCCTGAATAATGTGGTTTTAGCTATTTGTTTTCTTCTGGTTGAGGGTGAGGTATTTTTTTTATTACTGTTAGCCAACACATTATTCAAATTCAAGTCTTTTCTTTTTATCTTTTCTGTTCCAGATTAAGTCCTATTAACAAGCTTGATTCCTACTCATTTCATTGTTAGCACTGTTAAGGTATCACATGCAGCCTTCTTGCTCTTCAATGGTAGAAAACCTTACAAATAGTTTACCAAGAGCTTACAACTCATAGGAATAATATTAAAATATGCATAAATCAAAACTCATTAAACACATTGACTTTTCAAACAAAAAATATCCCCAATGATATAAAAGTGGATAAACATGGGCTTTATTTTCCAGTGTCTCATATAATTTCTTTTTCTGTGTGGTAGTTTGACAAAGGACAACAATGCCATTATGTACCTACTTTAGAAAAGCCATTTAAAAGAACTAATGTGAGAAAAATCAATTTGAACTTGCAATCCATTTCAAGTACTATTAAATAGAATGCCTGTCTTCATGTGACTCATGGACCCTTGGTTAAGATGCTTAAAGAAATGCACTTCATTCAAAATGAAAACCTGATGTAAAAGTATTGATCTTACAAAAGGTAAGTAGTACACAGTTGATATAATTTCTAAGATTCATTTATAAAAACTAGATAAAATGGTATATTTATGGAATATCTTTTTATGTTGGTTCCTTCATGATATGAGAAATGTATTTTTCTGGTAGAAATATTTAATAATATTAAGAACACAAATACAGATACCATAACAGATGGAGCCATTATAGGTACCAAGGAGAGATCTGGCACTATATAACATGGCATTATATAACATGAAATAAATAAATGACTATAGTGATAGCTTTGATCAAATTAGTAATTCATTGTTTCCACTGTGATTCATGTCAATATACATGTATGACAATATGCATGTATTGACAGTACACGTCAATACTTGGGAGGCAGGTGGGTCTCTGTAGGTTTGAGAATAATATCATTAATATAGTGAGTTCTAGGTATGTCAGTGCTACACGTTGAGACTATCTCCTGTTATGATAAATCTTTCCGCCAAAAGCCGCCTGAGCCCCACCGCCACGTGTGAGCTTTACTCCAGCTGCCCGCCCGAGTTAGGGCCCAAATTAATACACAGAAATGTGTATTAGGTTCAAAGCTGCTTGGCAAATGACTAGGATTCTTATCTGTTAGCTCATTCTTAATTATCATACATCTATATATTTTATAAGACTTATCTTATCAGACGCGTTATTGGAATCCCTCCTTGCTGGTGGATCATATTGCTCCACTGGGGAAAGAGCAGAGGGGAAAAGGGGCCCTTCCTGTTTCTCCTTCCCTTAAATATGAGTCTCCTTGCTATGTCACTTCCTGCCTGGATCACCACTTCTCTACTACATTTCCCAGAAATCTCTTTGACTCCTAGTCCCTTCTAACTTGCTATCTCATTGGTCAAACAGTATTTTATTTAACAATCAATAAGATAAACATACACAGTAGATTCCCCATCAATCTCCATAAAGGAAAACAGAAACAAACAACCAAAATTCCATAATTTTATATCCCATCTCTTCATTACAAAGGCAAAAAGATACAACTAGCAGCACACTTATTTCTCAGTAAAAATAACTAGCATATTGTGGCATACATCCATTAATAATGACAGAGTTTCCATTATATCCTCTGTCTTTACTTCACTATTGAACTAGTCCAATTAGTCTTATTAGAAAAGTCAGAATTTTAGTTGATATAAAACTAACATTCTTTGTCAGTAATCTCATGTCTCTATTTATATCTATAATGTTTTGGACTAAGGAGTGAGCAGACAGACTGTATTCTTGAGAAAACAGCTACTAACTGCTGCTGCATTTCCTGCTACTATGCATTAAGGAAAACCTTTTATGTTTAATTTCAGCATTTCTGTTTGGTTCTGATAATTACGGATTTGTTTGTCTTAAATTTACAAAGATTTAAAAGTCATTAAAATCACATTGCATTTGACTTACACACTAATTTCTAATGTTTATCTTCTTGGGATCGACTGTACTTTCCACATACATTGCTTCTGGACAGAACATGTGCCATATATTAACCATGAGAATGCAATGGCTAAAGAACATTCATGTGATGTGTTCTTGTAGTCTTGGTATTCAAGGAGATGAATCAGGTTAAGGATAGCAAGCTCAAAGATAGCGTGTACTACTATGAAGATTCTGTCTCAAAAAATTAGACATAAAGATAATCTACCTAGATATTAACAGAGAACAGGCTCATTCTCGAATTTTGCTTTCAGCAAAGGTACTAAGAAATGAATTATTATCAATGAAGGAAAAAATAATTGGAAAGACTCAAGTGATTTTACATATCTAAAGTTTAAAATTAATTTCAATCAGGATTTAGGAAAATTACATGTAGTTGGCCTAAGTCATGAAAAGCAAAATACTGATCTGGTATTTCCAGTGGTGTCAAACACTATGGAAGTTTGAATTTTAAAATGACTGCATCAGAATATGTAAATGAAGGAATGAAAGAATTAAGAGCTTCCACTGAACAAACGCTATAGAGTTGAGGATTTAAATAAGTAACTTTATGTTAGGTTGCAATATAAAGCAGTATCATTCCATTTCATTGGTTTTAATTATATGACAAATTGTAATTATATCCCTTTGAAATAAAAACAAAACAAAACAAAACAATAAAATAACCAAAAAAGTAAAAAAAAAAAAAAATGAAGGAAATGTACATGGCATGTGCAGATCATTTGCAAATCAACACATAGGTCAATTACTACTCCCTGTAATTTTGTTCATTTGGAATTTTTGACTGTTCATTGTGGAAGGCATGACACAGATTCAAATAATGGTGCTACTTCAATAGCTATATTTATAATACAGACATGCCTTTCTCATCCAGCTGACACAATACTGATCTGAATAACTGGTAGTAGAGAGAACAAATTCAGGGAAAAAGTGGATGTGATATTGTTATTACTATTTTTAAGGGTTTGAGCAGCTTGAGTAATGACCAAGTTCTGAATGTGTCTAAAGATGGCTGTCTCAAGTTAGCAAGTTAGTCATTGAAAAGTATGGGTCCAAGAATATAGTATGATGCACTGTGAATGATGAGGAGTTTGTGAATAAGAAAAGAAAAAATGAAGGAATCAGAGATAAAAATGACAAGAAATATTAGAGGAAGTGTAGAAAGAGGTAGATGGTAGTAGAGCTAACTGCATAATCTCAAAGAACACTGGCCTGATTTTGACATAAGCAACTGGCAGTTATTACTTGGAACAGACAGTAAGGAACCACAAACTACCAATCCCGCTAGAGACTCCCATCATGGCTCACTGTAGGGAAGGATGGATTTCTCTTGAATATTCTATATAAAATTATTTTTCCACCAAGTCACTAGCTAAAGGAAGAAGATGAGCATGGAACAGAGTTTAGTCATAGAAAATAGGTTTCATAACTCACGGTGAAGTTGCATGGGACAGAATTAATGTAAAAAAACAAGCTTTTCATTGTATAATAGAACATGGAAAATCCACCAAAGAGGTAGGTTTTATCTTATACTGCTCAAAACAAAATTCAAAGAAAGGTGGATAGTAAATCCTGGGGAGCAAGGAACATTTATTGAAGTAAGCCCAAGAAACTGGAGTTATTTGCCAATATAAATATCAAATGTTACCCTATTGAAGTCATAAAATCCTATGTTATATAATCACCTAAAGCATCAAATTCCAAAGATATTTTAAGCTTTATCTGCCTTTAGCTAATTTATGAAAACACTAAACTATGGAACAATATGATTAAAAAACTGTGAGGCAGATTTTTATACATTAAAATCTGAAATGTTATAATAATCATATGCAATTACCATTATTTCTTTATGAATAAAGATTATTTTAAACTATTTTTAATTTAATTTATTTGCTTTAGGATCAAAGAATAGACATTTTGACTGTATTGCCATTATACTTTTACCCACTAACAATTTCTAGGACAAATGTAAAAATGTTAATAATTAATATTTGGACTTTGTTTTATGATTATTAGTCCCATATACTCTCAAATTATCCATTTATGTATTATAATGTGTTCAATTCTGTATTTTTAAGCATTTATTTAATTCAGTTATTTTAGGTGTACAGGAAATACAACATATATTTCATGTTTCAAATGTAGGTTGGAAATTATTTTGATGAAGTGCTTCATATCTCTTGGATTTAATCTGTTTTAATGTTTCCAATTAAAATTTTTTCAAGATTAATAGAAAAAAGTTGAATGTGTATCACAAGTATGTGTTTGTATCTCTGATGTTAGTTTTTCATGTCTCCATGGTAACAGTGAAGTGTGTTTGCTATTTGGAGAACATTCTTACTGGCAGGTCTTTTTCTATATTGTCCAATTAATGATTGTCTTAAACTTGTTGTATGTATTGACATAGATGCTAGGTTAAGCCAGGGGCTACAAGTTTTGAGAACTGGGTCCATTTATAGGTGGACTTTTTTGGGATAAGGTGAGTCACTTTGCCACTTCAGTTCTGAACTAAAGAACTTGACTTCCAGATAAATTAGTTTCAGGTATCTGGGGATAGCTAGAGAAATTGGATTGTGCCCAATCCTGATAGAACTGATAATGGAAGTTGTGGTTAATTATTTTAACATTTCATTCCTCAACATGTTCTTCTACTACCCCAGATAAATTTTAGTAATTGAAAATAGTTGCTTAAAGTGCCTTTTTGGTAAACACAGAGGTTTAAGTTAATTGTCAAGCTGAACTTTTTATATAATAAGCAATGGGCATAGAAGATCTTGACTCCTCATGCACCAAGTATCTCTGTGTTGTGAGGATTCAAACTGAATGATGAGGATTTGACTTCTTAGGCACATGCTGTTAAATTCTGCCTTTATGCAATATGTAAATATACCTAGATATTCCACAATTTACAGCTCCATTATAATGATTATTAGCATCATCCTTTTTCATAATCACCTTATTTATTTAGAAATATGCATTTTTAATGAATTTTCATGACAAAATACCCAGGTTGACTTATGCTGACTCTTTGAAAACCTAACTCCTATTTACTCAGAAGCTTAAGGGAGATTAACATCTGTTCAAAAAGATAGTTTTAAACAGTCATGACAACTAGATGTTAAGGATACAAACTAATGCAAGCAGGAAAAGTTAATGACACAACACAAAATAAATAGCAAGGGTGACTAAAATAAATAGATTCTTCTTATAAAAGTATTTCTGATAAGCTTAAATGGATTTGATACCTTAATATAGAAAACAATATTTTAAGAGAAATTGTAGGGGAGCTGCCTT
Source organism: Cricetulus griseus (assembly GCF_003668045.3). NCBI lineage: Eukaryota > Metazoa > Chordata > Mammalia > Rodentia > Cricetidae > Cricetulus > Cricetulus griseus. The sequence goes on along the minus strand of NW_023276806.1, from coordinate 19,236,619 downwards.
CTTAGGGATGTGCCTGACCACGCCTGTGAGGGCATGGTTAGTGTGATGTAGAGTGAGAGTTTCAGGTGGCTGGGTTTTGCTTTCAGTTTCACTTTTTGGCTTGCTGTACAGACTGCTGCAGCGCTGGCTGGCTAGGTCGCTCTGTAAGTAAGGCTTTTCCCCATTAAGTACCCTTATATTTCTACTTGGCTCCTTATTGGTAATTTCCCACTTTATCATTTCTACTTGATTCCATATTGGTAATTTCCCACTTTAAGAAATTAATTCATTAAATCTTTTTTACTTGCAAATATTGATGAATGTTGTTATTCTAAATTTCATACTTCATTAAGTCAGAAATTACGTACATTAACTTCAGAAACTATAATAATTGTAAAAAGTCTTGAATATTCTGTTTGTAGAGGTGCATTTTTTTTATCATGATCATCAGCAACCTTATTTCCCAGTCTTCCCTTAAAAGGAAACTGGACAATCCTGAATCACCTTCCCCATGCTTTATACTGGAGCTAGACCCCTAAGATTGGTGACTTTATCAGAATAATATGGAACAGTTATTATCTCAAGATAATTGAGACTAAAATAATAATTTCACATATTTTATCTTTATCATTTAAGTGTGTGTGTGTGTGAAAAATATCCATAATTTTCCCATGTATATATTACTTTGCAAAGTATAGTTGTTCATGAAAATTATTCAGTTTGCATTGAAAAATATCCATACTGACTTATCAAAAAGCAGTGATCTAAGTCAAAGTGCAGCTAAAAGCTACATAGGTCAGAGACATGAGGCCTCTTGACATGCAGTATCTTCAGGGTATCATGGATTTATGAGGGATCAGAGTTAAAACAAAATCACTCCCCAAAATCACATGTGATGAAACAAAGAGCAAGTACTAAAAGTCTTGTCCAGTCTGCCAATCTGAAGACTTCTGAGAAACTAATTTTATAGTCCATTAGTCACAACTTATGAATTAGTGTAAATCCTGACCTGGGGCCATCATTCCTTTTAAACAGAATGGAAAAGAAAATGTAATGGTTGGAATTTTTGCCTAACAGAGAATTTTTTTTTACCCTTAGGGACTTGCTATTAATGAGGCTATAATATTCCAGTTGCCCTCTTATTGCTGTACTCTGCATATTTTAAGTCATTGGTAATTTGAACAAGAGCTTTTCTATTTCTTTGTTAATTGATCTGAGACAGTTCCTTGATTCCGATGGCTGGCAGCATGTAAGCAGAATGCATAGGTAGCATGCAAGAAATAGCACATCACAAATGTGATAGACACACTTGCTCTGCCATCACTCAGCCTCCTTCACATGTGCCATGCATACCTGATACTGCAAAGGGCCTGTGGTTCCCTTCTCAGTCAGATGAACCAGAAGTAAGCTTCTAATTGCCATCTTAGAGTGTACCATCAAGTGCTAGACTAGGGCTCTGTCTACTATTACTTGCTCTTCAAACTGCCTGCCTGGATTTTTGGACACACACTGTTAAAGGCATCTTTCCTAGTCAAGGTTCCCTTCAGTGTGCATGAGTGTCACCTTGTAAACAGTAACATAAGGTCAGCAGTACCACTTGGGCATGGGCAGGGCTGCATAACAAGGGTTTAAGAAGGAGGGAGGCCCGCATGCAGCTCTCTTTTGCCTGGCTGAGTTGACTGGGAAGCATATCTGGGTCTGTCCTGCTCAGGTGCAAACCTGGTCACTGGCTCTCTTGCATGAGTACTTTTACCCAATAAACTACTGGTTATCAACATACTTCTGACTCTACTTTGTAATCATCTATAGGGAGGCATGCTAATTTTCTGTCATGGAAGGTACAAGTCAGACAATTTTCTAGAGTTTGAGAATTTGGGAATCTCCAGACATCCTTAGCACTACTCCATATTTTTTTTTCCCAGGAACCACTTGGCAGTAAAAGCTATAATGCCTACAAGCAGCCTCTCCATATGATTTTCAGCAACTGTAGCTTACCTGATCAAATATTCTTGCTGTAGTCACAAGAATTCTCTTAGTGAGGCAAGAAGTTCATATAGTTGTTCACTGTTACTTCTTAATAGTTAAGTACTAGAGAACTTCTATACCTCATTTTAAACAATACTTCATCTATATATTCAGATATGTGTCTATCTTAAGCTACTGACACTTAGAAAATTAGCAAAGGGTACATTATATAGAGTAACTATTTTCATGACTACTACTCAGATGCATACAGCAACTCTGTAGATCTGCTATATCTAGAAAATTAGTGGAGTCTTCAGCCATATTACTCAACCCTTTTGGTACTTTTATACTAAATGTCATGTACCTAAAATGCACTTATCAGCTTCTGAAGTAAGAGTCTGTGTGGAGCAGGGAATTTGATTATCAGCAATACACTCATTGCTATGTAATTTACCATAAAGGGCCAGGAAGGAAAGTCAGATAAGTTTAGGAATTGTGTTTAGGAAACCGGTATTACTTCTTATATAATGTCTCAAGAATGACATGAATCAGGGAGGGTTGGAAAACTTAGCAGTGGGAATGTAGGACCATCATTTCCCAATAATGGGACAAGGATGGCCAAGCAAGCTTTTCCTAATTTGAAATATGACTCTGTCTACAGAACTATGGGTTGCCTTGGATTGGTAGAATCCTCAGAAACATTAGGAACAGAAATTAAAATTTCCCATATAGTTACAGGCAAAACACTAGACAATTATGTTTTTTCTCAGATATATTTATGTTTTTTCCTTTGAGAATTTAGGACTCTCCCAATGGTCTTATTATTCTCAGGTAGAAAAGATAACATGTGATTTCCCGAACTTTTCTATTTCTTGGAGATTTTCTTCCAATGACTAGGAATATATTTAAATTTTTATTTATTTATTTATTTATTTATTTATTTATTTTTGCTTACTTGTTTGTCTATGAAATAAACACATATACCAGGCTGTCATTATGGAGGTAAAAGAACAACATGTGGGAGTCGATCTTTACGGGTACTGGGTTCAAACTCAGGTGATAACTCGGGCTTTGTGGCAAGTGCTTTTTACTCACTGTGACATCTCACTGTGTCTAACCACAATTCTTCAAGTGTAATTTTCAAATGTAGTATGGTATTCAATGAATCATTAGTAAAGAAATAATTGAAACAGGAACAATAAAGTTTGTAGACATGGGGACTCTGAATATAAGTAAACATTTTATTCAGGCATATTGAGGGCTGGAAATTACTATTTAAATAATCTTCTTTATTTCTCATTTGAACTGGCTTGTTTGTAAAATATATAAGCTGTAGGTAAACAGTCTAGTTTTAATCAGCATTCCCCTTAATAACAAAATGTATCACCATACTAGAGAGTCTGTTTTGAAACTATTGAATCAAAGAACTCTGAAACAGCCATGAAGTCCAAATTATTTATAATAAACAGCATGCTGTGTAAAAAATTGTGCTTCTCAAAGTTTTCCCCAGTAACAACAGCATTTATCATTTATGCACATATACTTATATTCATGGCCTCTATGTTCAAGACTGATGAAAAGTACTGGGAGTGCAATTGCACTGGGAGAAAAAATTTGCCATTTTCTGTATAGCATGATAATATCAAGAGGGATATTATTGTGATTGCATGTTCACAAAGTGTAGATAACTTCATAGGGGATTTCAATCCCAGTATGCCCACAAAAATAATTCATCACTTTTCTTCTTAAAGCATAGTTATAACTACTCATCATTTGAAATTAAATATAACAGTATTTATCTATACTTTTAAGTCAAATCATTATAATACCTTAATTCATTTATTGTAAAACATTGTATTCCACTAAGTTATTGAATAAATTTAAGCTTATAAAACTTCTTACTAATTTAAACATGTGTGGCTTTATCCACTTTGTTACATTTTTTTTAATAAAGGTCCCTAACATGCTCTATTTGTACTAATTATGTTTGTCTATATAATTTTCTAATTTTTTCTCCTCCTATGCCTGTCTTCTGTCTGTTTCTGTGTTTCTCTCTTTCTCTTTCTCGTGTGTGTATGTGCACATATGTAACCTTGTGTCTGTAAGAATGGCAAGAAAACTCAGGGAATTAAGTTCTCTCCTTTTGCCATATGGAATAAAGGGATTGCATTTTGCTCATTAGTCCTGGAAGCAGTTACATATTCATACTGAGTCATTTTACTAGTCAATCTGCAACAATTTAATGCATGGATATATATATATATATATATATATATATATATATATATATATTCACACATGTATTGCATATTTACACACACACATGTACACATGAGCACACACATACACATATATGCTTGCTAAATTTTCACATATTCTCTTGATAATTCTCTTAGTATATTTTCTGTCTGAAAGATTTCTGATGGCAGGTTCACCATTGTCTTGATTACTAGAAACTATTCAAATATGGTGTAGGATATGGAAGGTACATAAAATGGAAAATGGTTTGTCTTCAGTTTATCTCTTTTATTTCATAAGCAGTCTCATTCTCCATATTTTGCCCAAGGGCCATTGTTCATTGTAATATTCATGGACTCCAGATGTCAGTTTGGGTGCGTTTTGATGCTATAATCTCTGCTAAGAGGCATTTCTTGTGCTAGTGATTTTACTTTCTCCATTATTTCTCTGCACATTTGTATTCACTGTTCACAACTGTCTGTCCCTGTGAACTGTTTCCTCCCTACCACAATCAACATGGCTGCAACTCAACTGTAGAAGAACAATCCATGTAATCATGCACTTAATATCACTATTGTCATCTGACTTATTAGAATGCAACAAGTTATGCCTTCATGTTCCTGAACAGCTTCTGAGAAGTTCTAGAGTGAGGACTCTCTAGTATCCTTAAAGCTTAATATTGGCCATAGCTTTTTTATAGTGCATAGTAAACCTTTATTTTACTAGACCAGTAACCAACTTTCCTAAAGTCAAGATATAAAAACTAGAAAAAAATAATCAAATAGTTCAATTAAAAATGAGGACATATCTAAAGAGATATATTTCAATAGAGAAAACTCAAATTACTGAAAAACTCTTAGAGTAATGTTCAACATTCTTTATCGTCAGAGAAATCCAAATCAAAACTACTTCAAGATTTCATCTTGCACGAGTTGGAATGACTAAGATCAATGACACAAGGGACAGTTCATGCTGGAGAGGATATGGAGCAAGGGAAACACCTCTCCATTGCTGGTAGGAAAGCAAACATATACAACCAGTATGGAAATCAATATAACAATTGCACATAAAGATGAGAATTGATCTATCTCAAGATCCAGCTATACCAATATTGGGTATGTGCCTGAAGGATGCTTTTCTCCTCCAAAAGAACACATGCTGAAATATGTTCATTGCTGCACTATTCACAATAGTTAGACATCAGAAACAATCTAGATTTTCCTCAAAAGAAGAAAAGATAAAGAAAATGAGTTATATTTGGACAATGAAATATTACAGCTATTAAAAAATGACATAATGAAACTTGCAGGAAAATGGATGGAAATACAAAAAGAAACAAACAAAAACAAACATCCAGAGTAAGGTAACCAAGATACAGCAGATAAATGTCAGTAATTGCTTATATATGAATATTAGATATTAAGTAAATGATAACCAAGCTTCTGCAGACCAAAAAAGACTAAGTATAGAGGAAAGCACTAGGGGAGACACATGGATCTTCCTGAGAGGGAGGAATAAAAAATTGGAGTGGACTGTGGGAGAGGGGACCTGAACAGAAAAATCAGGTGTGGAGTGAGAAAGGATGTCAGGAGAGATGGAACTGAGGGATATTTGAGAGATGATATGGAAACGCATTTCACTGAAAACTTTGAAAAATACATTAATACAATCATAATGAAGTCTTCAAATAATGGGGAAGATGAAATCTCATTTTCCCATCTATTATCACCAAACAAAACTTCTAGTATTGCATAGAACTTGATTAAATTCAATTGAGTTGTTGACTAAAGGGGTCACATGATAATCCCCAAACAAACCAGTTTCTTGCTAAGACATTAGGTTGTTCTTCACAAACTGACAGCAAGGACCTATTGCTGAAGACAACAACCACACAACTCATTGAACATGGAGAAGTGGTGATGGACCTATGTAGAACTTATGTTCTAGTTCTTTGATGTGGGAAAGTATTCTGCAGGCTACCACAACAGAAATGTAAGCACAATTCCAGTTACAAAATCTTTGATCTACAATGCTGTCATGTTTGAAAATATGTTAGGGAAATGGAGGAAGAATTCTTGTGGGTGTATGCAAAAATATTTGCTTTGACTTAAGATCCATACCTGACACAACTTGGGTGACCAAGAACCAGAGACTAAATAGCCCTGAGTCAGAGGGACAAAACATTACAGATCTTAAAAATAGTGATAAAATTATTCCTTATGATACTCTGCTGTACTCATAGATCATTGCTTTATTCAGACATCATCAGAAAAGCTTTCTTCTACAGCAGATAGCATAGACCCCTAGCAAGAACTAACTCAAAGGGAGAGAGATAGATGGAGAGAGAGACAGAGACAGAGAGAGACAGAGACAGAGAGAAACTTTTAAACACTTAATTCTAAATTTGATGTTTCTATCAAAACCCTTCCTTCATAACTCAAGGAACTCCATAGAGGAGAAGGTGGAGGCAGAAAGACTGTAAAAGCCAGAGGGGATGGAACACACCAGTAAAACAAGGCCCTCTAAATCAACTGAGCAAAGCTTATTAGAACTCACAGAGACTGAAGCAGCAAGCACAGGGCCTTCACTGGTCTGTACCAGGCCCTCTCTGTGTATATTATGGCTTTCAGTTTAATGTTTTTGGTGAGACTTCTGTGTGTGTCATAGTAGGTCTCTGATACTTGACCTTCTCTTGGGCTCTTTTTCTTCTGTTGGTTTGCCTTGTCAAACCTCAATGCAATGTTTTGGTTTTTTTTATGTTTTATTTGGGGTTTCTATTGCTGGGAAGAGACACCATAACCATGGCAGCTCCATAAAGAAAAACACTCAATTGGGTGGCTTACAGTTCAGCGATTTAATCTATATTATCATATTGGGACATGGCAGTCTGCAGGGAGACATTGTGCTGGGGAAGGAGATGAAAGTCCTATATTGTGCAGGATATTGGCTACGGCTTGAGCATGTATGAGAGCTCAAGACACAGAGTGACAAACTTCTTCCAACAAGGCCATACCTACTCCAACATACCTAATGGTGTCATTCTCTTTGGATGGCATTTTCTTTCTAACTACCACATCTTATTATATTTTATATTGTTGTATCTTAGCAGCCTCTTCTATTCCAATGAGAGGCAGAAACAGACTGGATGCAGACGGGAGGAGACGTGTTGGGGGAATGGAGAAGAATCGAAGTAGAACAAACTAATCTAGACATATTATATGAGAAAATAATATATTTTAAATAGTAATGGAAACACATTAATTAATCAATGTCAGTCTTCAAATTGAGCACCAAAACAACCATGAATTCAAAGCTTCAGAAGGGAGATTATAAACACTCAGCCTTCTGCTAAATATCAATTGTGACAGATAAGGAAATTGGCATGAGTAGATTTAATTCACTTAAAAAACTCTATGACATTAAAAAAATATACATAAACCACAAAGAATTCCGATTTCTAACTATCCTACTTTACCCCAGCAATCTCTTGGAAATACACAATATATACATTTACTTCCATAGATTACTCAAGGAAAATTAATGGTCTACCCTTGGATTTATCTTCTTTTATAAGATTTATTTGACTTACATTAAGGACACCTAAACCTTTGTCACAGAAAGAAAGATGACATTGGGTTAACCTCCAAAAACTAACAGTAAAACGAATGAATATAAAAGAGTGCATGTATTTTGAAACATGGTCTTATTCATTAAGGTAAAGAGGACACATTAAGTAGTTCTGTAGAAGATATATTCAGCCATCAAGTATACTTTTATGTGTCCTTAAACATTCATCTTACAAAAATGAAAGGAAACTTCTAATCAAAAAAGATCCATCTGAAGTCAGGCCCAGTAGGAAGTGGTGTGTGCTTTGACTGAAGAAATGTCAGGGTACCAGGCAGCTTACATCCCAACTCCTGCCCACACACAACAGGAATGAACTTTCAGTTTGATTTCAAACATGATTTATTTCTTTTGCAAAATATTTTCTTCGTGTAAGCTTAAGTAATATAAATTTCATAACTCCAAGGACTTTAAGGAGATAAGCAAATGATAAGTTTTTTTTCTTTTTTTAAATGTAAAACTTATAAGGGACAAATAAAAGAAAATTGAAAGACTTGATCACATCCTTGTAAATGTCTTTCTGTTTTTCATGTGAACTCAGAAGTGTGGATATCAAGATGGAATACATTTTAATGCAAAAGTTTAGCATTTTTCAAAGACACCAGATATAGTCACCAGGCATCTCTGTGGTATCAAACAATGACGCTACATATTAGTTCATTAAGTAAAGGCAGACAGGCAGGGTCTGGGGTACTATTACAAAAGCAAAGCCCTTGTCCTTAATAAGGAGCCACCCTGCTACTATTTAAACCAGAGCTTTACTACACAGGTTTAAGTAATTTCTTTGACCCCAAAAGGCACCATGATGTTGGGGACCATACTTCCATGCTGAAGTCACCTTACCATTAAAATATTCCCATCTCTTTGCTGTATCTATGAAATGACGAATCCTTGAAGGTTGTGGTTTGTTTGTCTATTTCAAATCATGAATTTGAAATAGAGTGACTGTGTTATATGGAAAGAGTTGGATAGAGGAAAGGGAAAGGGAAAATGAGGTAATTATAATTACAAAATTTTAATAAAAACAAAAACAAGGAAATTTAAATTTATGTCTTTCAGGAGTCTTTGAAAAAATTATTCCAGTAGTATACTAAAATATTTGTCATAATTGCTTCACCTGGTTTGCAGTCAGGTCTCCACTTATTTTTTTATAACTTTAATTATGGTATTTTATATGTTTATGGTGATTGCCTATGTGTGCCTGTGGGGGGGTGTGCTTTATCAGAGTGTGAACATGCAAGTAGATGTTGACTCCAGGAAAATATTAGACATTTTCCACATGCAGCATTAGTTGCCAAGAATTAAAGGCAGATCATACAAATGAGCAGGCACAAATGAGAAGATACGTTGTTGGTGACTGTAGGTAGAAGTTATATGGTGGGTACACGTGAGGTGGAGAAATATCCTTTATTTCTCAGGCAGGACAGTGTGCTAGATCCACATTCTAATTCAGTTCAGGGAATCTCATGAGAGGAGAGAATGAGCCTATCACCTTCTTTTTCCTCTGTAGTACATTCAGTCATATCGCCTTTAACCCCTCTCTGCTAAGTTTACAACTTGATATTAATGCAATCCCTTCTCTCATATGTAGAGAGCATAATGAAAGAAAGTCCAAGAGTGAAGACACTTTTAGAGATTTAAGACAGAAATCCTGATCAACAAACCATGCCTTTCCTCCAGGGTGACCTGCAATTGAGGAAGAAACACATCTTGAGAATTTCCTGGTAGAGTCAGATTTTCCCAGAAGAGCTACCACATCTTCATTCTACCAGCTCCATGGTAGATTACTCCTTGGTGGGTGACCTAGGGTGGGGATGTTGAGCTGGATAGGGATTTCTTTAGTCTGATAAAGGATTTTCATCTGCTGTTTTTGTTCCTTTGTTTGCCACTGGATGCCAAGACAGTATGCTTCATTTTCTTAAGTTAAATATTACAGACTTGACTTCTGATAAACTGGTTGGTATTTTAAGCCTTTCTACAATTAGTGTTCATTGCAATTTATTCCTTCTGTAACAACTTATATAATGTGGGGAAAGTTTTGTGATATGACTTTAACCAAGATGACATAAAAGAGGCTTAAGATAAATCCACTTTCTCATAATGACATCTGGCTTAGAAGATGTGGACAGCATCATCCCATTTGAAGACGGTCCATGATTTTATCAATGTAATCAACCTTTGAAAAATTTGAAATATATTTCTTGGTGAAATGAAATTAGACACTATTTCCTAATTTGTTAGACAGCCTCTGTCCTGCCTTCTTAAAACTCAGAGTGACATTGCAAAATGTCACGACAAATTTCAAACAGAAACTGTTATGAAATCTTACCTGTGAGATAATGATGAGTTTTACCTGAAGGCTTCTCATTCTTCTCTGCAATGGGGATGATATTGCACCATTTGAAATGCATCTATATTGGGATGACAAAACATGGCAAAATATTGGTTCCAGAGAGACTCTCAGTAATTGCTCTGACCCCAAAGATAAAAACATCAGTAGCACCTGACAGCCACTGGGCAGAAACTGTGCCTCCAAGCAAAAGCCACCTTTTTTTTTTAATGTCACCATTTCTCTCTATGTCCCTTCCTATGATCATTGTAGTGCCTCAATCTCACTTTTATAGTTCTAAATAATGTAAATGACCATCACCCACACTTAACATGAAGAATGAAAGTACAATTAGGCACTGATTTACTGCCTCCCTGAATGAACAAGAGCCAAGAATAACCTTGAGATATTCATAGTAGATGTAGGAATGTCATGGAGCTACTGAGACTGGAAACTAAAAAATGGAAAGGAGATTCTTATTTTATTCAATACAATCTGTTTCTTCTTGGCCTAAATGACTGGAGATTATCTAAAGACCATATTGATGTATACTTCTTAACAAGAAAATTTCAATTGTTCCTAAATTTTGATGCCAAATGAAAACTTACAGGTAGTGGATTTATTACATTTTTAATGGTCTGTATCTCCACTCAGAACATTCTATATCTTCACAGAAAAATATGAAAAATATTATTTTTAAAGAATCATATTTATTGTCAAAATATAGCAATATATCCATCTACCATGTTTGTAGAGTGAAATTCTTTCAGGCCATTCTAATATGGAACATAAGCTTAGAGACAGAAAATGTTGTGGTAGCCCCATTGTTTGTGTGGATAATTTAAAAATGCATGGTAAAAGCATTTATCAAATCATATTCATACTGTGACTTTACTAGACATCAACGCATCCACACACATATTCACTCACTTAAAATGAAGATTAATTTATAAATTAAGTCCAGTAAGAGATTAATAATGACTAACTGTACTATTGAGCCATCATAAAACTATGTTGTAAAAAGTTGGGTGAACATGCTCCCTTACAAAAGCTCTTCCTATGACTTTTCCTTTCTTCTAATGGGAAGCACTGTATTTTCTTTGGGCATATTTAAATATCACCATTCAACACTCCTGTGTGTTGAGGACAATTGTTGAATGGATCATTTTACAGATGCACTCCAAACCATGAGTGTTGACTTAGTAGTTTATAGAACTCCTAAGTGTGTGGTAGAAAAGCAGGTCACTGTTATATTAATGAGGGAAGGGTCTATTTTATCTTCGAGGTTACAGTTCATCATCAAAAGAAAAATACAGGGCAGGAACTTGAACCAGAATATATAAAGAATCATGCTTTTGGGTTGATCCCTCTAGTCTACTTGGCTATGTTTCTTCATCCCCAGACCCACATGTCCAAGGTGGGAAGGGCTCTCCTCCAACAATTAGTCATTAAGAAACTGGATCACAGACCTGGTCACATGTCAGCCTATTCTAGGCAATTCCTCAGTTGAAGTTTCTTCTCCCCAGGGTCCTTTACTTTGTATTAGCTTGAGAATTATAAAAAGCAAGAAGCCATGTAGTGAGAGCAGTTTTTTATGGAAAAATTGTGAACAATATTTCAGACAGGAGAGATTATATTTCAAACTGCCATGTTAGTCAGAACTGTGTTCATTTTAAAATTTTAAATGATTTCCATCATTTGCCTCTGTATTTTTGAAACTTGTTTGATGAAGTTACCTTTTCCATAGAAAGCTAAAACATATGTAAGAGGAATTATTTTATATTTACCATGAATCTTTGCTGATTTCATACTGAATGCTTTTCTTAGCCACACCCAGAGCAATTCTTATTTTTCTGCACACACCCAGCCATCCTAGTTAGGTGTTTTCCCTTCTGAGAACCTAGAACTTGTCTACTCTACCCATGCCTAGATCATGAGGCATTCTGTCAGTTCTCCAACTGAGACCCATTTGTCTGTTTCATCCACCAAGAATTTGAATTATTTAATAAGACTCTATTTTTCATAAACTCTAATTAAATCTTTGGTTCTCATATTCTCCCATAGATAAGCATCCCTTTGTTATTTCTACCTTCTCACCACCAGAGTGGACTCATCTCAAAATCATATGCTTTGTTCATTTATTGTCTGTATTTGTCACATGGATCCATATTATACCAAAGTGGCCATGGATAGGGGTCTTCAGTGTATTAAAAAATGGAAAATGAGTTTGAGTGAATATATAGTACTGTGTCTACCATGCCAAATAAACCATAAAAATAAATATTTGTAAGCACCATATGCTGGGATATTATGCACAAATGGACAGTGTCAAATCACTGTGTAGATTCCAAACTGCTCCCATACTTTTTATACTACATTTCTATATGACAAATGCTAATTATCACTTTTGTAGTCATAAGAAATGTGAATTAATAATAACACAATAACAGTATGCCTCCCAAACAATTTAAAATTTGTATCAACTGAAACACCTCACATTTATTAATTTAAATTGCCTAGCCTTAGGGTGATTTATTAATTCATATGCTGATTAAATAAAACAAGAGTTTTTATTAGCAGTGTGTTGAAAATAGATTAGAATCACACCAGCATTTGAATACCAGGTACTAGTAATAATTAGCTTGTCTAGGCAATAGGTATATTTGTCATGAAATGGAAACACTTTCAAATTATTAATGATTTTCACTGCAGTGTTTGATGAACATCATGTTGTTAGTTCCCCTTGAAAGCGATCTCAGTGATGACCACTTGCTGACTAGCCTGGTATTCCACTATTATTTGTGTTGGATAGGATTGAGGAGCTATCTGGTGCTAGGGAGATTTCCAGAGATCTGCAAGGATTACACTAACTGGCAATCTAAGCAATAGTGGAGAGGCTACCTTAAATGCCCTTCCCCAATAATGAAATTAATGACTACATTATATGCCATCCTAGAGCCTTCATCCAGTAGCTGATGGAAGCAGAAGCAGACACCTACAGCTAAACACTGAACTGAACTCCTGGAACCCAGTTACAGTGAGGGAGGAGTGATGAGCAAAGGGGTCAAGGCTGGGCTGGTGAAACACATAGAAATAGCTGACCTGAACAAGGGGGAGCTCATGGACTCCAGACTGATGGCTGAGAGACCATCATGGGACTGATCCAGATCCCTTGAACATGGGTGTCAGTGAGGAGACCTTGGTAGTAGATCAATATTTATCCGTGGTGTACAAATGGACTTTGAGAGCCCATTCCACATGGAGGGATGCTTTCTCAGCCTGGACACATGGGAGAGGACCTAGGTCCTGCCCTGGATGATTTGACAGATTTTGGGGATTCCCCTATGGAGGGCCTCACCCTTCCTGGGGAACCAGAGGGAGGATGGGGTGGGGAGCTGGGGAGATTGGTGGGGGTCAGGGGAGGGAAAGTGATCTGGGATTGACATGTGAAGCAGCTTGTTTCTAATTTAAATAAAAATTTATTTATTTATTTATTTATTTATTTATTTATTTATTTATTTTGGTTTTTTGAGACAGGTTTTCTCCATGGCTTTGGAGGCTGTCCTGGAACTAGCTTTTGTATACCAGGCTGGCCTCGAACTCGCAGAGATCCACCTGCCTCTGCCTCTTGAGTGCTGGGATTAAAGGAGTGTGATGCCAATGCCCGGCTAATAAAAATAAATTTAAAAAAGGTTAATCCTGTATGATGTGGAGGAGTTTGCTAATGCAAAATTGTATTTAACTTTACCCTGAATGATCTGCTTGGCTCACTTCTGGTAGTTTCTTCACTGTGCATCTCCTCTGTGTATGCAACCCTAGTCATATTCCATAGTCTAGTCTTATTAGTGTTCTCTACTAGGCCATAGCTAATGTGACATCATTTGTCTTGTAATTGAGATTGGTCAGGGACTATTTATCAAACTCTTTTAATATTTAGCTGTGCCTAATGTCAGGCTATAGGTTTGTATCTGTTTCTATCAGCTGCTGGATGGAGCCTCTGATGACAATTGGGCTAGGCACCAATCTTTGCAAATATGGTAATATCATTAGACATCATTTCATTGACTTTTTTTCTAGTCATTTTTTGTTCTATCCTAGATCTCTGTGCTATTCAACCTGTGCATCCTAGGCAATGGGAGTGGTGGGCTTACTCTCCTTGTAGGGTTCTTATGCTAGACAGGTCATTGGTTGGGCCTCAAACTCTAGGCCACTCTTACCCTAGCATATTCTATAGGCAGCATACAATATAGCTGGAAGGTCATGTGACTGGGTTGGTTTCTCACTGCCCCTATTTGAAGATTTACCTGTTCAAAGGAGATAGCCAGTTCAGACTATGTATCCACTCTTGCTAGGAGTCTTAGCTGGTGTTATCCTTATATTTTTGGGGGACATTCCCTTATTCCAAGTTTTATCTGACCCTTAAATCTCCCCCTTTCCAGTAGTGTTTTTTAGTTCTCTCCTCTGTTTCTCCCCCAGCCTGATCTCTCATGCTCCTATCTCCATAAGCCTGCAGTCCACCCATGAAATCTCTTCTATTTCTCCTTCCCATAGAGATCTGGTTGTTCCCTCTTGAGCCCTCCTTGTTACTTAGTCTCTGTGTCTGTGAATTGTAGCATAGCTATTCTATATTTTGCAGCAAATATCAACTTATGAGTGAGTACATGCCATGTTTGTCTTACTGGGTCTGGGTTTCCTCACTCAAGATGAATTTTTTTCTATTTCCTTCCATTTGACTTCAAATTTCATGATGTGATTTTCAAACAACTAAGTAATATTCAATTGAGTAAATGTACCACATTTTCTTTATCCATCCTTCAGTTGAGGGACATCTGATTGCTTCAAAATTCTGACTATTACAAATAAAGCTACTATGAACATAGTTGAGCAAGCATAATCAGAAAGGGAGAAGTCAAAGTATCATTATTCACAGATAATATGATAGTTTATGTAAGCAAACCCAAAAATCCTTCCATGGTATTCTTACAGCTGATAAACACCATTAGTCAAGTGGTTGGATACAAGATTAACTAAAAATATAAGTAACATTCCTATATACAAATGACAAATGGGCTGAGAAAGAAATTAAGGAATCAACAATCTTCACTATAGTCTCAAATAAGATAAACATCTTGTTTTAACTCTAACCAAGTAAGTGAAAGATATGTATGAAGTAAACTTCAAGTCTTTGAAGAAAGAAATTGGAGAAAGTATCAGAATATGGAAAATTCTCCCATGCTCATGGGTTGGTAAGATTAACATAAAATGTCCATGTTACCAAAAGCAATCTACAGATTCAATGCAATCCCCATTAACTCCACAAGACCATTTTTACAGAACTCGAAAGAACAATACTCAACTTCATATGGTAAACAAGAAACCCAGGACAGCTGAAACAGTCCAGAGCAATAAAAGAACTTAAGGAGGTAGCACTATCCCTGATTTCAGACTCTAGAACAAAGCTATAGTATAGGTAGGAGTTTAGTTGGGGGGTGGTAATGGAGGAAGGGAAGGAGAAGGGAACTGGGATTGTCATGTAATTCAATCTTGTTTGTAATTCAAATATATGAAAAATAAAATACTAAAGAAAATGGAAGGTATTGGCAGAAATATAGACAGATGGATCAAAGAGACAGAATCAAGGACCCAGACAAAAACCCACATACCATGGACACCTGATTTTTGATGAAGAGGCCAAAATTTATATAATGGAAAAATAATCTTGAAGGAATGGTTCTAGAATAACTTGGTATTAACATTTAACAAAAGTAAACAAATCCATATCTACTACACAGGACAAAAGTCAATTCCAGGTGGGTAAATTACCCCAACATGAATCCAGATATACTGAACCTGGTAGAAGAAAAAGTGGCAAATAGGTCTGACAATATTGGCACAGCAGACAACTTCCTGAACAGGTCACCAAATAGTGCAAACACTAAGATCTACACTTAATATGTGGGACTTGATGAAATTGCAAAGTTTCCATAAGACAAAGGCCACCATTACTAGAACCAAACAGTAGTGTGTAGAATGAGAAAAGACCTTCACTAACTCCACATCTGACAGAGGGCTGATTTCCAAAATATATAAAAAAACTCAAGAACTAGACATGAACAAACCAAATAATCCAATTAAAATGGGGTACAGATCTAAACAGATTAATTCTCAACAGAGGATTCTAAAATGGCCTAGAAGCACTTAAAGAAATGTTCAACAACCTTAATCTTCAGGGAAATTCAAATCACAATGATTCTGGGATCCATCTTACACATGTCAGAATGGCTAAGGTAAAAAAACACATTATAGGTCCTAGGAGAAAACTAGGGAGATTTCCAGGTATCTACAAGGATGACACGAACGGACAATGTAGGCAATAGTGGAGAGGATAACCTAAATGTCCTTCTCCTATAATGAGACTGATGACTATATGCCATCCTAGAGCCCTCATCCAGTGGCTGATGGAAGCACAGGCAAACACCCACAGATATACACTGAACTGAACTCTGGAACCCAGTTGCAGAGAGGGAGGAATGAGGATCAAAGGGGTCGGTACAAGGCTGGTGAAATCCACAGAAACAGCTGGCCTGAACAACGGGGTGCACAGGGACCCCAGACTGCTGTCTGAGAGGCCAGCATGGGACTGATCCAGACCCCTGAACATGGATGTCAATGAGGAGGCCTCAGCACTCTATGGGGCCCCTGGTAGTGGATCAGTATCTTTCCCTGGTGTAAGAAGGGACTTTGAAAGCACATTCAAAGTGAAGGGATGCTCTCTCGGCCTGGACACATCGGGGAGGGCCTAGGCCAGGCCAAGGATGATGCGGTGGACTTTGGGGAGCCGCCGTCAAGGGCCCTTTACTCCCAGGGAGTGGAGGGGTGATGGAGTGGGGAGCAGGTGGGGGGTTGGGGGGACGTGTTGAGGGAAGGGGAGGGAGAGGGAGAAGCGATTGACATGTGAAGCAAGCTTGTTACTAATTTGAACTAATTAAAAAAAAAAAAAAAACAGAAGTGACAGCTCATGCTGGAAAGGATGTACAGCAAAGGGTACCCTCCACCATTGCTGGTAGGAGTACAAACTGGTACTGAAATGTCGGAAATCAATATAATGGTTTCTCAGCAAGTTTGGAATCAATCTACTACAGGACCCAGCTATATTGCTCTTAGGCATATACTCAAAGGACTTTTAAATACATCATTTGCAATTTTACACTCTGAGAATGGCTGTTGAGTTTTGAAGACCTAATTTGAGTCAAAGCATTTGGTTCAGTAGATACAGAACTGTACATACAAGTATGTATACCTGAATCTGGATCCTCAGAACCCACGTAAAATTATCTATGGTATCATGTATCTGTAATTTTATATGGCATTAATTTGAACATATAACCATTTTACTTTCTATGTATAATAGACACATAATTTACAAGAAGGGTTTGCAAATCTCCGGAATTTATGAATTCATGCTGAATACTACTATACTTAAAATTTAACTGTGTATTGGGAGAACCAGATTAAGACAAAAGCATACAGAAATATCTCTCAGTTATCCATGATTTAACCAAAACACTTTGACATTCATAGTTACATAAAAAGTTTCTACTTTAAGACCTCAGTTAGAGATGGTTACCACACTATTTGTATAAGAAGGAATAGCATCAATTAAAAAATAATGACAATGTGACTAGTAAAAAAAATGCACATTTCTCTAGGTAATATAAACAAACTCCTTTAGTTCCAGCATCAGGAGGCAAAGGCAGGCAGATCTCTGTGAGTTCCAGGCTAACCTAATAAAAAGCAAGTTTTAGGACAGCTAGGGCTGTTAAACAGAGAAACCCTGTCTGAAAAATAAAAAAAAGCACCTTTATACAATGATATCCAATTCTTATCCATGAAATATGCAAATGTTACACATTTAGGAAAACATAATATTGTAGATGCAATTACATAAAGAATCTGGGAAAGGACAGGTTTTCCTAGATTTTTTGCAACATGCACACACTTACTAGTGTGCAAAGACTCTGAGCTTTTAGAGAAAGGTCACTTAGGAATGGAACAGAAAAAAATAATTGAAGATTCTTATCTTAAAATCTTGTTTGATGTAAAGGAGAAGATTTGATTTTCAGGTGTTGTGCACAGTTAGGTGGAAGAGGAAGAAAGCAAATTAAGTCCACAGGGAACTTGTGATGACATTGTGGCATTGGCTGAGGGACACTGCTCTTTTCTTGCAATCCTCCCCTGAACTGAACCATTTTTTACACCAGCTTTAGAAAGTTAATTGGGTACTGGTCATGAACACTAAGAAATCCAACTCTATTCGATTTTGAAAAGAAAAAAAAAATAAGTCCTGAAGAATTAGAGAATCAACCAAGGATACAAATCCATTAGCTAGTATTAAAAATTCATCAAAATTTTGGGGTTTGTTTTTGGAATTTTAAGGTAATATTTATGTAAATGTGTGCATTGTAAATATCATTAGCAATGACTTCAATGAAAATTAACTGAAGAGAAAAGATAAAAAAGATTTTTCCTCCCGAACTCTGTAAATTTTTGGCTGTATCATGTTGCTTAATTTTTCCCTTGAGATTTAGTCTGTTAAAGCATGTAATTTAAGTAGTCACCTGTGTCAAATGGGAAAAAAAAGTTAACAGAGCCTTGAATTCTTGGATTTTTGAAGTTACAGTAAAGTAATAGAAAATATCTTTGGCCAATAATGTGATGATATGCTGATAGAAAACCAAAGTAAATTATAAACAGAAGAAAAATACCTAATTTGGCACTTATAGTGAACAAAATCAGTGGCAACTTAAAAAGCAGGATAGAAATTACTGTTCTGACATTACTGTCTTCTCAGACATACAGACACAGACAAATAAAAAATTATGGAATCAAATCATGTCCAAATATCACTTGTTTTACAAAATGTTGAATATTAATCTCAAATGTGTGTGGTGAAAGAAGAAATCCAGAGTAATTGTTCAGCTTGTAACCTGGTCTTCAACTAACACTCATGCTTCTGAATCAACATTGTTCTCATCTTTTACTTAGACACCACTATTACGTAATATTATATTTCTTTATCTATGTAATGATATGTTGCAGAATGTTTGTTTAACTATGTAGAGATGTGTTTCATTTTCTTATACTACATTGATTGAACTATGAAAAGATGTGCTGCTGGGGCTATATGTAAGAAGGATGACAATATACCCTTTGAGCAAAGTTCCCAAGGATCTACCCTAAAGACATTTCTCAACTAGTTTCTCTTCTGAGTTTCTATCATCTATCAATAATGGCATCAAAATTATGTTTTCATCACTACATTAATCCACTGGCTAAGGCAGGTAAGGGACCTCATGATCAACTCCTCTAAAGCTCATGAATGGAAACACAGGAGCCTTTCCTAAGGATATTTCATGTTCAGAGCTGCCAAGATAAATAATGTAGTACCTGCTCCTTGAGAAAATTAAAGGCTTTCTCCAAGAGGTCTTAATTGAACAATCATGGGTGAAGTGGTTTCATGAAAAACATCTTTTATGGGAGAAGAAGAAGGGAGAGGAGGACATGAGAGAGTAGGAAGATATGGTAAGGGGAGAATGGGCATACCATAATAGAGGGAGCCATTGTAGGTTTAAAGAAAATTCTGGCACAGGTGAAATGACCAGAGATCTACAAGTTAGACCCCAACTAACAATTTAAGCAATAGTTGAGAGTCTACCTTAAGTGCCCTTCTCTGATAATGAGATTCATGACTACCTTATATACCATCCTAGAGTCTTCATACTATAACTGATGGAAGCAGAAGCAGAGACCCACAGCTAAACACTGAGTTGAACTCTGGAATCCAGTTGCAGAGAGGGAGGAGTGATGAGAATAGGGGTCAAGACCAGACAAGAAAAATCTACAGAAACAGCTGACCTGAACAAGGGGGAGCTCATAAATAATTTGAGGCTAGTCTGAAAATAAAGAGGAAGAAGAAGAGAAGGAGGGGGAGATACTTTAGTAAGCACAGTCATCTGTAGAGCTGTCAAAAGTTTGGGTATTATTATTGAATGGTTTAACAAGTATATTTGTAACTAAACACATCTCATTTTATAACAGCAGTTTTATAATTCTTTGTTTTCACTTGGTTTTTAATAAAGGCTTTGGGTTTTTTTAGCCCAGTTTTTTCCTAGATATTCTTTTTACTCTTTTTTATTTAAATTCTTAATTACTACTGATATTTACATATCTATTCCCCCATTCCCTCGCCCTCCCATCCTCCCATCTTCTCCACCAACACCTGAAACCCATCCTCCAACTCCTCCCCAGGGATAGCTAGGCCCTCCAAGGGGGACCTTCAAAGTCTGTCATATCATTTGTGGGAGGGCCTAGGCCCTCCTTATTGTATCTGGACTGCAGCAGTATCCCTCCATAGGGAATGAGCTCCCAAAGTCCACTTGTGGTTTAGGATTAAAGAGTGGGTACACTGTTAGAGGTCCCATAGACAGTCTTGGCCTCCAATCTGGCACCCACATTCAGAGGGTTTGGTTTGGTCCAATGCTGTTTTCCCAGCTTTATGACTAGGGTCTCCATGTTCTCACTAGGTCGTGTCAACTGTTGTCTGCAGGTTTCTGCTTTTTTAAGAATGGTAGAAGTTCATGGTAATTTGCAGTATGAACAAGAGTGATATTAAATTGTGATCCTAGAACTCAGTCCACATGTGGTTAAAACTGATTAAAAAGTTATCTTCTAAAAGTCCAGGTGAAATATTAGTAACTGAATATTTCCATGAATTCCATAAAGCCACAGGTAAACAAGCAAAGTTATGGGGAAATTTTAGTTGGAGATCAGAATTAGTAACATTTATATCTCTTTAACAGCCATTTTCAAGTTAAGTAGCAAATAACTTGAAGCAACTGGGACATGTTAATTCTAACGTTCACTAAGTTAGAAAAGCAAGGGGAAATTAGAGCAATTGGCTCTACCTTTACCAACAGAGAAAAGACTAGAACAGGTAATAAAACAGACATAACCTTGCAAAAGATAGAGGAAAAACACACTGCTTTTCTACAAGGGACAAGCAGCTTCTAGCTAATGCCTTTCTCTATGACCTAGAATTCATGGATACTTAGATAATCTATTTTGATCTCATGGGGCTGAAATCCTAAAGTACCCAGTAATCTTGGAAGACCAAATATCAAACTGTACCCAGGAAAGACAATACCCTTATGATCGAGGATTTGACAAATGGCTATGCCCATTGCACATTTAGAACCCCAGGAATCCCAGTCCCTATAGAAATTAGTACCATGCTTATTTTCCCCATACATTTAGATAATCCTGAAACCCTGGCTTGCTGGATCACTCTTGGAAAACTTTACCAGATTTTTTCCTCATAATGTTAAACTTCAGATCAAAAGAGGCTTCAGGGCTATTATGATATAGTGTGATGCTCTCCATTACAGATTGGGTTTTAATGGAGTCTTTTTGTCAAATTAATTGGGACACAGCTGCTAAAATAGTATAGTGTCATACAGGTGGCTCTTCCTTTTCTGTTGGTTTATCTATTATTAACACATGATTTCACATTGTTCCCTAATGGATCACTTACCAAAGCAATAAGATTGTATTTTCTGAAATGGCTTTATGAAACAGACCACAACAAATTTTCTATGCAGCACTAACCTTGAGAACTTTGTGTAGACAAAGAGTTAAGACAGTGCTAAGTGGAAAATACAGGTGATATTTATAAAAACAATTCTACTCCAATTGAATTTCAAGTATTTCCTATATAGCCATAATTACAAATTATGTAGCACCTGGCATTTTTAGTGACTTACTTTTCCTTTGCTAAGAAATTTCAGGGAAATAAATTCCTAGTGAATATATGAGGTGCTACCCTTGGCTACTGATGTGACATGACTTGACTGCAACTCAGCTTAAAGAAACATCTTCTTTTTCTTTTCAAGACAGGGTTTCTCTGTGTAGACTTGACTGGACTGGAACTCACTCTGTAGACGACACTGGTCTCAAACTCATAGAGATATTCCTGACTCTGTCTACTGAATTCTGAGGAAAAATTCTTTTGCCACCACTGTCTAGGCAAATAAATGTCTTGTATTATTAATAATTTTCATAAAGTATTCATAATATTTCACTTTTACAGATAACCAGAGATAATTCTGCCACTTGATTGGAATTTGGTTTGTGCAATAGCTCAGTAAGTAGTAAAACTACTTACATGAAATTTCTTGGACTCAATCTCCAGCATAGCAAAGAAGAAAAGTGTAAATCCACAAAGTCTAGTGCACATGTCATCTACTTACCAAGCTTCAAATAAACAGCAGCTAAATAGAATTATCATCTTCACACTGACATTGAATTTTTATCTGGTCTTCAATCCTTATTCAAGAAAATCATCTTTGTTTTGAAATTATAAAGAGAAAACTGCATTCCCTTCATATTCAATACAATAAAAATTATTATAGGACAAGTTTTATTATCAGAAGTTAT
This sequence comes from Cricetulus griseus, assembly GCF_003668045.3. Classification (NCBI taxonomy): domain Eukaryota; kingdom Metazoa; phylum Chordata; class Mammalia; order Rodentia; family Cricetidae; genus Cricetulus; species Cricetulus griseus. Next base: position 19,213,992 of record NW_023276806.1, on the reverse strand, counting down.
TGTTAAAAAATATTGTTTGATTAGAGACCAGTCTGGTCTACAAGAGCTAGTTTCAGGACAGCCTCCAAAGCAACAGAGAAACCCTGCCTTGAACATCCCCCCAAAACCAAAAACCCCAAAAACATTGCTTGAGATTAATGAAGAAGGCTTAGAGTAAGAAAGAAAATTTTAATGTAGACAGTATTGGAAAATTCACCACAGCCTTTGGCTCACTCAGATCCATTGCACAGTATGTAAATACTTGTGGAAGTACTTCAACAATAATTGAACTACTAGATGCAATATTTTAAACCTTACATAATAGGAGTATTTGGACAATTTTGATTGTCATGTTACAGAATATGATTTTAAGCAATATTTTCAAATAAAGGATTTCTGTGACATGAATTCATAGAAATAATAGAAACACAAAAGTGAGATAAAAGTTTAATGCATTCAGATATCTTCTCTATTGCATTACTAAGAACTTTAATTCAAATATTCAGGATTTTCTCCAACATCTGAAACAATTCATTCACATTACATGACACTCTAAATTCCACCACATGCCAGTTATTTCTCAAAGTTCAATTCAACTGACAAGGATGACGCATATCAACGGTTTTGAAGTTAAAATGGAAAGTGAGGGATCATCTAAATGACATTTAATTATGATCTTACATTAGAAGTTATACAATGAAGGAAGGAAATACAGTAGAAAGCAGAGATTCATATTTTGGAAATTGAATCTCCAGAGACACTGTACCAACAAAAGCCATAGAAAACTTTGAGTAAGTCCACATTGTTGTTCTTGACCTCATTAATGAAGTCAGCTGATGATTTTCTTGATCAATTTGTATGCAAATGTAGCAGAAATAAGAATACAGATTTAAGCTAACCTGCCACTTTCACTGACTAAATTTTTTTCTTTCAACCTTCATTTATGTAACAAATGATGTTTACTGTTTTTCTCACAAGATAACCAATTGTACCTGTTCAACAAGAAAAGGAAAATGTAATTTTATAAAATTCAGTCTTATGAGAATTTTTGACAGAGTTCAACATTTTCTGAACACTTTCAGTAAAATTTGTTTTACTCCTAAAATATTCTCAAATATTCTGACACCTTATAATGTAAGTGTTCAAGAGTAGACTAAAGGGATAGAAAGATGGCTCAATGGCTAAGATCATTGGCTGCTCTTTCTGAGTACCTAAATTTAATTCCAAGTACCCACATTGCAACTCATTAGTTTCTATAACTCCAGTTTCATAGTTTCTATTACCCTCATTCAGCCTTCGTTTGCAGCAGACATTCATGTGGTGCAAAGGCAAATACGGAGGTAAAATTACTATACTAAAAAATACAAGTTTACGAAAAGAAAGAAAATGCTACAGGATTTAAACAAACAATAGACTACAAGACAACTAAAGGTAATTCATTTTCTGAGTTGGAAGGGAATCTCATCACAGCAGATTAAATGGGACAAATAGAGATATTTATTACAAATTGAAAATTGAACAAGTATTAATCATAACAACTGTGTCCAGTTGTGAGATAATAGATGAAGTGTCATGTTCAAGGACATAGTTTGCATAGGGTCTACACTTGCTTGATTTCAGTTGTTTATTCCATGAAGCCAAACATGACTATATATTGTGAAGTACCTTTTATCACAGTTTTCCAGGTGTTTTAAGAAGTGTTTGGGGAAAATAAATTTTGGTATTTCCATGTCATTACATTATTGAACTTGACAAATGAGGCCCACCTGAAACGGCTAAACCTAAGTGTCTGAGAAAGAAATATCTGTAAATTTTATGGCTGATAACTGAGCATATAAACAAAAGACTTGTGCAACTCCTATTTGAGAAATTCCTCTAGGATACAGGGAGTGACAAACCACTGAGTATGATGACTTGATGAAATGAGCACAACCTTATGTAAAAAACAAAACAAAATAAACATTTAATTTGGTTTGCATTTCAATAAACTAAAATAGATGACATGCTTGTTCTTCCAAATACCTTACTAAAATAGTGTTAATTAATGATGGAAACAGCAAGACTAAAGAATATCAGATCAGATGCTTGTTGCTTGACTTGGAACTTTTAAAAGATCTTAATTTTTAAAGTTCTTAATTTTTTGAAGACTTTGTCCACGTTTTAGACTGTATTTTATATTGTATTTTCTGACAGAACCATGAATGTGGTGATACCTCATTTTTGCTTTAACAAATAAAGCTTACCTGAAGATCATGGTGCTGAGCTAATCACTAGGTAGCCTTAGAGGATAGGCAGTGTTGGCACACACCTTTAATCCCAAAACTGGGAGGCAGAGACACCCTGGGCTATACAAAATTGAGGAGGTCTAAAAGAGGAACAGAACCATGTGGTGGCAGCTCATACCTTTAATCCCATAACTGAGTCACACACAGTTAATTCCACCACAGAGAAGTGGAGAAAGGAAAGGTATAGCTGGGCAGAGAGAGGAATATAAGATGGGAGGAGACAGGAGCTCATTCCATTCATTCTACACATTCATAGAGAGAGGATCACACATTCAGTTTGAGGATTCATAGGGACAGGATAAACCCTTGGTCTGAGGATTCCATAGAGATAAGGGCTAGTGGCTGGTTGCTTTGCTACTCTCATCTTTCAGCCTTAACCCAGGTATATCTGACTCTGGGCTTTTATTATTTAGACCAATTGAAATTTGCTCAACATCTGGCATCCAACTTTAGAGCACAAATTCACACACAAAAAAAATGCCATTTGCCTGTGGCTTTCTAGACATAGGGAAGAGCTACATGCAGCTGGATTCACTGCACCACTGGCTAGGGAAACGTGGTGACATTTTGTTTGCATTTTTATCAAATAAAGCTTGCCTGAAGATCAGAGTGTGGAGCTTACCGTTAGCTAGCCACTGAGGCCAGACAGTGGTAGCACAGACCATTACTCCCAACACTGGGAAGCAGAGCCTTAGCTGAGTTCTCCTTTTATTTTGGTAGCTGTGCCAAAAATTCTTATAAAAACAGCAAGGGATATAAAAGGTAATTTGCCTTTCATTTCCAGGATGCAGATTCTATTATTTTAGGGAACTCAAGGCATGCAACTTAAAGCATCATGTGCACAGTCAAGAGTACTGGGAGAATGAATGCATATACTCTTACTTGAACTTAGGAAGCTTTCTCTGATTTTATGAGGATCAAGATGCTTTGGCTAGGGAATGGTCTTACCCACGGTGGGTTAAGTGTTCCTACATATGTTAAAACCATGATAATTCCCCTAGACATGCCCACAGACTGGCAAAATGCACCTAGACAGTATTAAGACTCTCTTCTGGATTGATTTTAACACATGCCAAGGAGGTTAGAACTGACTAAAGCAGCACAGCTTTAAATTATGATGTGATATTTTAAGTTAAAAGTGTACATTCAGCATTTTATAGAATCATAAAAATCTGTAGCAAAAAGTTTTTAATTGATTAGTAAGTGATATTCATTTTGAAAATGGATAATTCATAGTTTTAGTGCTGACTACAGGTTAAAGATAACACGATGATTTAAAATATCTCGATACTTAGCATTATTTTTAAATTTCATGTCATCAGAAATCTTTCCATTATCTTTTAAAGAAAAACATATGTTATTGTTTTTTAGCATACTGAAAAGGACTTCGTATCCTATATCCTTTATGTTTACCTGTTAGTACATGTAGATGCACACACAATGCCAATGAAGCTTAAGACTACATAGCAATGTCTACAAGTAAAATATTATCCCCCTTTATAGTACACCATTCCTGTATTGAAATGCAATTTTACTAATATCCTGGATATATAATTTACCCATTTGGTATAAAATTATGATTTTAGTACATTAGGGCTGTGCAATCATCAAAAAAGCATAATTTATATATTTCTGACACTTTGATAATGTAAATACTGTACCCATTTACAGTATTTGCTTAGTCCTATACCTGTCCTTTAAAACCAGTGTTGTACTTTCTGTTCATTAATTTTTAATAATTTTAATGAATTACTTGAGAATAAATAATGTTTTTAAACAATTAGAGGTTCAAACTGTGTCAGTTAGTGTTAAATAATCATTTACTCTGTTTAGTTTTTGATAAGACTGTTCATGAATCCATCGTTGAACTCTTATACTTCTAATTTTTAAAAATATGTAACCATATAGATATATATTTTAATAAAATCTAGCTAGATCACAAATTAGAATTATATTAATCAGGAAAAATGCATGCATTTTCACTTAGCTATTACTAGCATCACTTCAAATTTTCCTCAGTTCAGAAACCCTCATTCAGAATTAATCCTTTAACTGTTTACATTTGGTTAAGAGCAAATATGTTAACATAAATCCTGTGATTTGTATGTTTATCCTGAGCATCAGGTATGATAAGCCTGAATGGCACAATTAACCCAGTTTGTCTTAAATATCACTTCAATTTTGTGTAATGTTGATGATTTCTGTATACACTAGCTAAATTTGTAATTTTATAAAATACAAGGAAAGTAGTTGGAATAAATTGTATTAAGAAAAATGCTAGTATTTTATAGGTCACTGTATGAAGATGTAGAACCATTTGTTTTTGAAATCACACACTGGGTGGATGATGGCTTTGGCAGAATGAGATCATTAGCTTGGAATCTTTCACTGCAGAGTGTGAGTAAGAGGAAATGTTTGTCATTCTCAGAGCTGAAGTGTTGTCAGCACTGGCGCAGATTGATGAGGCAATGCTCTAATACCTCATGATCATTTGTCCTGTTTTTCTCCATTATTGCTTCTTCAAGGAGCCTGTTTTCTTGTGTATTCCTCCTGTCATGCTCAGCTGAGGTATAATTGACTGGAAGACCACCTACACTTACTGCAGCATTCACACGCAAATGGATGGATGCTAGAAAAGTCATACATCCATTAAGCAGAGCATTAGTTTTGATGATGTTCATTTATCTATCAAATATATTTAGACATATGGGTTCTCTCAAGGTTTGTTTACTGAAATATGGTGCTTTACTCTTTGATAGAGGAAATAAAAGGTATTACTGCTGTCAATGGATTTAAAGGCTTTTATGCAGAAGTCTGAAGAATGAGAACTGGTATCGTTTTTTTCATTGTCTACATCATGACACTGTGAAGTAAAGTCTTCCATAAGCTATTTCCACATTGTGCTCATAAAGAAAACATATTCATACTCACTTATTAGTACACTTTCAATATTTACTTAATTCTCTTATTTATTTAATTCTTAATTCTCTTATCTTATTTAAAGGGAATTGTATACTAATTTAAGGTTGCATGTATTCTTATTGCATGTATTCCTTAAACAATAAAAATAAAAATAAGATAGAAAATAGATGGTGGCACATAAATGTAGCAGAGATTTTATAGTAATTGGGCAAGTAGTCTTGGAAGCTCTTAGGCAGTTAGAAGATTAAATAGTAAATTTAAGGCAAGAGATAGCAACAACAATGTGAGGATGGTATTGTTAATGATATTGTTTTCCTGATTTATTTATAAGTGTTATTTTTGTATATAGGAAGAGTACTATTTGTGCATGCATGTGTGTGTGTTAATTGAGTACCCTGCAATTTTGCTAGAAGTAATTATTAGCAATACAAATTTCCTTGTGGAGTATTTAGGGTCATTTCTTTCTGAAATAATATCATCTGCAAATAAGATAATTGGCCTCTTTCATTTTTTTAGTTGTATTTTCTTGATCTCAGCTGTTTTATTGCTCTAGCTGACATTTCAAGTGTTATACTGAATAAGTATGGAGATAACAGCCATCCTTGTCTTGTTCCTAATTTTAGTGGAAATGCTATGTGATTCTCTCTCTTTCAGTTTATGTTGGTTGTGGGCTTGATGCAAATTCTTTATTAGGTTGAGGTTTGTCTCTTGTATATGTAGTCTCCCAAGGATGATTTTTCATTAATTGACAATGGATTTGGTCAAAGAGTTTTTGCTACATCCAATAAGTTGATTGAAAGGGTTTTTTTTCTTTAGTCTGCTTATGTGGAGGGTTACATTTATCCATTACATGTACTGAGCATGGCTTCACTGTTGGGATGAAGCTAACGTGATCATTGTGGATACTCATTTTGATGTGTTCTTGAAGTTTCCAAGTATGCTATTGAGAAATTTAGAATCTATGTTTATAAAGAAATTGATCTGCACTTCTCATTTTTTGTTGGGTCTTTGTGTGGTTGTTGATATCATGATTAATAATGGGTTTATTAAAATAGTTTAACAATACTCATGAAGATTATATGCTATGAAATTATTTGAGAGTATTGGTTTTAGTTGTTTTTAAAGAGTATATTAAATAAAGTAAGCTGAACTTAGAAAGAAAATATTACTTATTGCCTTTCATTTATAGATCATATATATTGCATGGATCTATAAATTAGATATTTGTATTTATAACATGAAAGCAGAAAAAAAGGTGCCCTAGGGAAGGAAAGAAAAAAGAGTCATGGGAAGGAGAAAATAGGGAAATATAATGTGATTGTGGTCTATGTTTTAAAGAAATTATCAGTGAGTTTGACAGTTGTTATTATAATGGAATACAAGCCGATAGACAAAAAGGGTAGACAAAAAGAATATTATGCATTACAAATTACAGAACAGTGATCATTACTTTCTCCAGAAGCTACAACTGTCAGCTGACCACAACAATATTATACCTTAAATATATTACATAATTTGCACAATACACTATATGTATTCAGTGGTGTAAATTTTAAGATTTATCAAATCTTAATAAAATATTCAAATTTTGGAATTGTTTGGGTATTTTAGCAATTTCTCTAGTCAATAATTCATAGTAATATTTTCCCTAACAAATAAATATTTCCAATTTTCTGAAATTGATATATATATATATATATATATATATATATATATATATATGAAGAGAGAGAGAGAGATAGAGAGAGAGAGAGAGAAGTTCTCTCTTATATTTTCAAAATCAAAGACCATCTGGAAATAGAAAACAATAATCAGAAAATCTTTGTTAATGGAGTCCAATATATCTGAAACTAGAAGGTCTAGTAAACACATTGAAATTTAGATCATAAATGACTTTTCAGTCTTTGTCAATAGATTTGGCCTTTCTTGTCAGGAATTATGCTGATCAAAGAAGGAATTTAAAGCAATCAAAGATCAGTGATTTGTTTACCATAATCAAAGCAGCTTACTTCTGCAGTGTATGGGAACAAGCACAATGAACTCTACCTAAGGAGGAGGAGACAGAAAGTGCAATAGCCAAATTGGATGGAAGAAACCAAGAAAACAACACCCTCTTAGTCAATGTGATCAAAGTCCATATGAGCTCATAGAGGCTGAGGAAGCATCATTGGACCTCTATAGGTCTACACCAGGCCCTCCATATATATTATGCCAGTTTGAATGTTTTACAGGATTCTAAATTGTGCAAACAAATAATGTCCTTTCTTCCCTCTCTTTGGTTCATTTCGGCCTGTTTGTTGTGTCCAATTCTGATATGATAGATTTTGTTTAATCTTATGTCATATCATGTCATATCATTATCCCTTAGAAGCCTACTTGTTTTCTAATCATAGACAGAAAGATAGTGTATAGGGAAGAGATGGTGGGTGGGAAGTAACTAGAAAGAGTAAGGTTTGGGAAACCTTAATCAGGGTATATTATGTGAAGAAAAATATATTTTGATAAAGGGGAAAAGAATTTTTGAAATTTAGAATATTTGATGCTTCTTGGAGGAGAAAATGAACTAAAATAAATAAACATTATTTATTATGAGCTTCTAGGGAGAGCTGGTTGACAATAGTCGTGAGACATTGAAGAATAGGGGAATAAACAGCTGAAATTCAGCAGAGGGTTTGAAAGGTACTATGAGAGATGTCATCATCATTAACATACTGAAAGTCCGAATTACTGTACCATAGGTACTGTAGGCATCACACCATGTTTCAATATGCAAAAGCTAAAGCACAGAGAAAGTTGAAATACAAGTTACAGAGATAAGGCAGACCATGTGCAAAACTCAGGTCTGCATGCATTAAAATCTCACCATGTGCCATACAGAAAATATTTTAGTACAACCTTTAAACTACACTTATAACATCTTAATATACCTCTTTTTAATAGTATGGTCACCACAAATCTTTATCTAACTAAAAAGGAAAAATAACTTTTAACCACTATTGCTATACAGATGCAATGGATATGAATATTTAGTTGTGTAAAGCAACCATTATATGTGTCATTTTAATATACTGCTCTCTTGTTATTATTATATTAATATGCTAATTTAAGGTGTCATTATATTAAAAATTGGTTACATTATTAAAAATGTAAGTTCTAGTAACCAATGAGAAGACTTAGCAGGTTACTGTGCTTGCCACCAAGACTGAAGAACATTCAGCCTTTCCTGTAAATTTAATATGATCTCTATTATCTTCCAGTGTTGAAGTCCCTTGGTGTCTGAAAAAGATGGGTTCATGGATCAAGGGGAATATCTTAATCCACAAATGCTCAGTTCTTTTGTAAAAAAATGAATTTCCTCTTGACCTATACACATTTTTCTATATAATTAAAATCATCTCTGGATTGCTTACAATGTATAGCATAATATGAATGCCATATAATTGTTATGCTGCATTGCTTAATGGTTAGGAAAAACAAAATAGCATGTATGTATTTATATATTCATATGTATCTCCATATCTAATACATGTATATTCATGTTTAGTACATTCATGTGTATTAAATAAACAAAATTGAAAAAGCCTATCTACTACTGGTAAAAATCAAAGAATAGGTCCCATGTGTGTATTTCAAATAGGAACTATTTACCACTGGTTGTCACTTCCGTCACACTGCAATGTACACAATCCTTAAACTCTCTTTCAATAATTAATAGTGCATTGAATATACATCTTTACTCTAACACAAGGTTGTGTTTCAGGGACAAGTGCTGGTCTACAGACATAGCTGTATGATGCCTTAACAAGAGCCACAGTGGTATCTGCCATGTGGACTTCATGTCACACAACCAGGCATTTGGGTGCTTGGAAGGTAAAAGTACCACCCTAGAAAAGGACACTATAAAAATCCATGGATTGCTTCCCTTCATGCCCTTTTCAGGTAAGTTTTGTACTTGATCAGGTCCTGGAAAACAAATCTACCTGGGAGCTCTTACAGAGTTCTTGTCTGCTCTGTCGTTATTCAATAAATAATTTGTGTGCACAAGAGCAGCCCATTAGGATGCACTAATTTTTTAATTAACTAATTATCCTGTGATAAAAATGTTTGGAAAATCATTCTAGTTCTAAGATGTTAAAAGATGAAAAAATCCAGTGTGAGAGAGTGAGTATAAAAAACAAAACCATGTGCTATAATAATAATACCCTGAACCCAAAGCTTCCCCTGAAGCAAGCTCTGGATCTGGGCAGTGAATGCTACCGTCACTGTTCTAGGTACCCACTCAACCTCAGAACCAAGCAAGTGGGAAGAAAAGCCAAGTAGGGAACGGTGTATAATTCTGTGCTTTTGTTATCCATCCCCATATGTCCGTGCTGATGAGAGAGTCAGAGCAATCCATTCTGAAGCCTCTCCAGTTCCTTTCAAAGCATTTCCTACTTTGTTGACTACTGTTACTGAGTTCCTTGTTGCAGCAGCATCAGGGTGAACAGTTTCACATGCTTTCCTTTGCTTTGATTTCACTTATTTCCTTGAATGTTCCTCTAAGAGCTGTGATGTAAGGATAAAGTCCCAGGGCTGCTACTCACATGGGGAGAAGTTAGATCCAGATGGCCACTGAAACACTGCAACGTAAAGTGGGCTAGCCTGTTCTGTCAGAATCTCTCCTAAAGAGGAAAAAGAAAACACTAAGGTTCCACTGAGTTGTGGAGAGAACCAGTGCTTAGGCCACACTGTAGTGTGAGGCCCCAGCCTCACCTGTGGTGCTGACCACACCCATTTCGGTGTGGTCACAGGTGCCTACATGAGCTTGTAGTATTTGGTCTGGGGTCCTGGACAGGCTTGCTCTCTCTTGCTCTCTCTTGGTGGGGTCACAGAGAGCAGCCTTGGTGTGAATCCTCCAGCAGGGACTTTCGGGTCATCCGTTTCCTATGTAAGTGACTTCTCCCAGAATAAATTTAACCTATATTTAACCAAGTCCCATGTATCTTAATGTGTGCATCTACATAAACTGCCATTGTGAAAACTCACAACTATAAACACAGGGTCAGGCAGACGCTTTGCCCAATGGTCCCGGCATGTAAATCTCCTATCTTTACCATGCCCAATATGTTTTCTATTCATTTCCTTTCTTTGTCGTTTTAATTCTTTTATATCAGTTCTGTAGCATAGCAGAATTTTCCAAAGTTTCTTCTAGTCTCTGCCTTGCCTTGTATTTCTTCTGAATGCTTTCTCAGAACAAAGATTTTAAACGTTGATAAGGTCAAATTCAACATTCTTTTCATGTTTTGGGGTTGTTGACTCTTACTTTTTTTTCTGTTCATTAGGAAACAGCTGTATTTGTGCCATTGCATTTTACATTGAACCACAGATCACTTACGATTCCATTACATTCTTCTGAATTCATTTGCTTTGCTACATTGTATTTAATTAGGTTTTGTTTGTATTTTCATTAAGAATTCTCTGAATACATTAAAGTTTGATATTTCAGCTAAAATTTCAGACAATGCTTCATAATTCTCACTCATTCACATGCTGTCACCTATCTACCTACCATATATCTATCAATCTATAATCTAATTTTTATATTTAATAGCCTAAAGCTTTCATTTGCTTTATAGTAATGTTGAAGCAGATATTGGTCCACTTTATTTCAGGTTTCAAGAATTAATTTAAATAATATACAAAACTATTTTATGTATTTGATCAATTCATTGATTGTCAAAAATGTAACCACTATTTTGAATATAACTTCTCATATATTTCACAAACACTTTAAAACATAGAGAATGTAAATCTTTGTATTTTATGTAATTAATTGAGATGCCATCATCTATATCCTATTACATGTCTGAGCCACGATATAATACGTGTTTAAATCTCTACTTATATGTAGCAAGTTGTGGTGGCAGAACTTTGTAGTGCTGGTAGAAAGAGCACTCACAACAAAAATTTCTCTTTTGTACTTTTGTGAACCTTAAGCTTACATACTGAAGACGAGTTCTTCAACCTGTACAATACTTAGAAGCTACTCAGGTCATGAGTGGAAGTGAAACTGTTTTCCCTAGGAATCACTGGCTGGTTTATAACAAAAGAGTCTTTTAACTCAATATTCCTGGTAAAGATAGGAGAAGTACATGCAATTTTGTAAGAAGAAATTTATACTTTTTAATTTTCTTTTTTTGAGAAGTTTTTCTATCTACTTAGATTACATACTGATTTTAGGAGATTATTTTCCAAAGTGCATCTAAAAACATTTAGTACATTTGTTTAAATTAAATACTTTTTTGGGGGGAGGTACTGTGCTCATGAACAATAAATGTATTATTAAGAGAAAATATAGATGGTAATTCTCCAATTGTCAGAATCTGTTTTGGTGTTAATAAATGTGATGTCAGCTGTGAAAAATTGTAATGACTATTTGACTTGGTTTGTCTTTATATTTTCTTATTCCAATACTCTCATTTTCTCTCTTATATATTCAGATTTTGTTTTTTATCAATTAAGTGTGATTACTAAATTAGAGGTAAATACTCTGAGAATATTTTAAAAGTTTTAAAAAAGAAATATACTATATATTTTACTCAACATTATACTATTATACTATGGTCTCATTCATCATTGGTTTTGTTTTTCTTTTGGTGAAATATATTATATTGAAGTATTCATTAGTTTTCATTAACAGAATATCTTGCACTAATCTATTCAGTTTGTGTGAACAATGACAGCAAAGATAAAATCACACAAATCAATCATATCAGTTATACACATTTCCCTTTGTGACATTATATGCCTTGGGTTTCTGAGGACATTTTTATTCAAAATAGTCCTATTTGCAGGGGAAATATCAAACATGTATATCTTATTATTAAGTTTAGAAGATAACATCATAAATCTTCCAAATGATAACAGTAAATACATATTAGATCAGTGATTCACAGTGACAGGTGATTGCTGTTACATGCAAATAGACCAAAGGTAATAAGAGAACAGAATAAGCATATTTGTCTGTGTTGTTGAGCTTCTAAAATATAGATAATTGAATATTTGAGAAAATTCATTTTGTATAGAAGTGTGTCCAAAAGAGATACTATTTTCCTCCATTTGCACATTGCATATCTGTGATAGACTCAGAATTGTTCTTTATAACCAAGATAGGAAACAGTAATTTTGACAAATAGAATGAGACAGTTTTAATAATTTATTTTATGTATATTTTAGCTTTTCTTATATAAATGCCAATAATGCATGTATATTATGTGATGGAGATATGATACAATGATGCAATGTTTATTCAACATGCACAAAGTCCTGAGTTTGATTTTTAGAAGGAGGTACTTTAGAAAAAGAAAAATAAATGACACATATTTTAGATACATTATTTTTCAAAAAAAATTAATCATATACAGTAGGGCATATAACATATTTCCTTTGACAGTTGTTGGCAGACTAAATCATATACTGTTATTCTATCCTTGACTGGAATGATTGGTTCCACGTGCCAATTTATTGCTGAAGGAATATTAATTTAATCAGAGTTCAATCTTGCTGCTTATGTGAACCATGTGCATTTCATACCTGTGGTTAGCAACTACCATCATTTCATCTAAAGTGAACAGGTTCAACTACCATCAGTTCACCTAAAGTAAACAGGTTCAACTACCATCAGTTCATATAAAAAGCAGACAAGATCAACTACCATTAGTTTATCTAAAGTAAAATATAGGTGTGTGTTGCTGAATCAGTTAAGCCAAATCAAGTTCACTGATGAAGAAGTGAAATTTCCTGACTACTCAAGTAAAAGTTTACTTCTGTCTAAACTCTTATTTCTGCTCTGTAGCCTTGTTTTACAGTTGCTACCCATTGTCTATGACAGATATCTCTCTCTCTCTCTCTCTTTCTCTCTCTCTCTGTCTCTGTCTGTCTCTCTCTCTGTCTCTCTCTCTCTCACACACATACATGCACATGTATGTGTATATAAATATGTATAAAGGTTCTGTAGAAATCGAATACTGGGTTATTTATGGAACTGCCTGTGGGGGTGCAGGTCTGTTATCACCTGTAATTTGAGCACTTGGGAGATAGATAATAGACAATTAGAAGTTTTGAGATAACATTGTGAGGTTGAGGGCTATTTGAGTTATGTGAAATCCCATCTCAAAAAACAAATTAAGGGGCAAATATTACTCCATTGACAAAAGCAATATCATACAGTAACCTTGTAAATGGATACTTATGCCAATGTAAAGGCAGTGGAAGAATCAATTGTTTACAGGATCAATCTTACATGTGAAAGTAAGATAAGTCATCTTGACCTAAAATTCAGCTTTAAAAAGACGACTAATGAGCATGTTCATATGTCCAAAAATAAATGTTCTTCAACTACCATGTCATGCATTCTGTCCAGATAGAGTCCATGATGTAAAGGAAAAGTCAGTGAACCCTTATTTACTTGAAAGAGGCAGACATAGATATATGAAAGTATAAAAAGAAAAAAATGGTAAAGTTATTGATTCAAATATTTACTTAACCTTAATATTCAAGGAAGTTCAGAAGAAAGTGCTGTTGTGGCTGCCATCAGAGAGCAGCAGCCATGGCTGTGCACTAGCCCATGGCCATGGGCCTCAGTAAGGGCCACAAGGTGCCAAAGAACGTCAGCAAGCCGAGGCACAGCAGCACACCAAGTTCCTGCGGGATATGATCCTGGAGGTGTGCAGCTGTGCGCCCTCCACCATGGAGCTGCTCAAAGTGTCCAAGGACAAGCGCACACTCAAGTTCATCCAGAAGAGCGTGGGCATTCACACCTACGCCAAGAGGAAGTGGGAGGAGCTGAGCACCCTGCTGGAGACCATGAGAACGGCCGCGGCCAGACTGATGCCTCCCACCCTCAGTAAACGTTGCTGTCGGGCCACAAAAAGTAATATAAAAGCTATTCACAAAGGAAAGAAGCTTCATTCCTTTGCACACTCAAGAGTAGTGTGTTTGCATGCCATCAGAATGGTTGCAGTGTCATGATTAACAGACTATTATCAAATAATGAATTCTCCACTGTTTGACATATTTTACATGCAATGTAAACAAAATAATTGTAAATTCAAAATATAGTGTACACAGCACATATGAATGTCTTTATATTATTTATGCAATGCACACACAAACGTGTGTGTGGGTGTATGTATTTTGTCACATGAGCTAAACACACTTTCCACAGGAATCCATAGCAAACCAAACACACCAGTACCCAATACCAGAAATGAGAAACTTTTCCAGTGACACCCAACACAATATAGGCTATTGCTACTGCCCTTGTTTGCCTCTGGGATGCTGAAGACACAGAAAGCTTAGGGCTCAGGTGATGTAGGATATCTTTCTGCACTCTGTGAATTTGTTCTTATTGGTTGATAAATAATGCTGCTTTGTCCTCTGGCTAGGCAGAGGACAGGTGCCTGTCCTCTGGAGGCAGGTGAGAAATTCAAGCCGAGATACAGTGTCTAAGAGATACCAATAGCCACCCATGGAGTATCGTGCCAGAGCTCCACTCGTAAGCCATGGGCCACATGGTAACACATAGATTAACAGAAATGTGTAATTTTAAATGTAAGAGCCAGCTAGTATTAAGCCTGAGGCATTGGCCAAACATTTGTAATTAATATTAAGCATCAGAGTGGTTGTTTGGGAACTGTTGGGCAAAACCACCAGTTACAGTCAGGATTCAGATGCTTTAAGTTGTATTGAACCTGAAAGCCTCATTCCTGTCATCTAGCTTCCATTGAATTAGAAAATACTATTCAAGCGGCCAAAGGGAGGAAACAATTATGACTCTTACCCAACCATGATAGCTATGAACTGCATTTACCAACAAGGCAAGCTGTACATACACATTCAGTAGTGACATTCATATGCTTTTAGTAGCAAAAGCTATCTAAATAGCCTTAAGGATCACTCAATAGAAAGCAAACAGTGCTTTATACTAGAAATCTCATGAACACCCCAGGACTAGTAAGGTAATAGTTCTTAGAAAAGAATCTATTACAGCCTCATTTCTAGACCAGCATAATTCCTTAACTACATTTGAAAAGTTATTCCTCTATCTACAGATGGATGCAGCTATCCCCTCTCATTAGAGAGGCATCTTTACAGCAAAATGAGACAATTATAGAAATCCACAATTGACATAATACAAAGACCAATGAATTGAGGGGCACAAAATCACAATGGATACCTCTGCAGCACCACACCTCTGCTCAGAAAACATTGTGGAAGATGGTGTAGAGAGAGAGTAAAACCCAGAATACCAGGAAATGGCCACTTGAATAAGTCCTGGGAAAGGACAATATCAATAATGTCCTAATGTAGAATGTGGAAAATCACAACAGTGTGCATGCCTTAGAAAAAGAACGAAAGACAACTAAGGGCTGACATGAGAATTAGCCTTTCTCAGGGATGGGCTGCCTGACTAGCTATCCACTACAAAACTGGTCAGTCCAAAAATAAATATTAAAGAGAGTAAAAATGAACTCAGCAGGTTGTATTTGAATAATATCAGTTTGAGAGTTATGGGATACCTAGGAGATATTAGAGAGAAAAGAATGGGGGAAGGCATCTAATTACATCTTAAAGAAAATATGAAAGTAAGTTAGTAATATTAAATGCCCAGCACACAAACAAAACTTTGTCATGTGGGTAGAAATGTTCCTTCTATGGCTCGCCAAGATCATCCTCTTGATATTTAAACTAGTCTAGAGCCACATCTCTGGCTGGCACATTGTTGCTAGCAGGTAAGCTTTTTCTTTATCTTTCTGGAGCCAGCTGTTTTGACCAAACCTGAAAGTTGTGTTTCACTATGTCATGTGGTCATCTACTAAGGTCTGCTAGACCTACAGACATCTTTTCTGGTTTCTTCTTCTGTGTCACCTCTTCTGGGAATGTACAAATGACAATCATTCAAAAGAACAAAGAAATTAACACCTCCCAGCAAGATCTGGATATTACAAAAGTATGGTTACATAAACACTTGGGGATCAAATGAATCAGATATGTTGTGCATGAGACAGAACTGGGGGGAGTGAGGGAGAGAGAAAGAGAGTGTTTGCCTTCTTATGTGTATATAATATAGACAGATAGCTTTATAAATACCTAGAATTCAAGCAGTAGCCAACTCCTGATGAAGCGAAATGGGGAGGCATGAATCTCATCCAAAGACACCAAGGAATGTTCTTTGGAATAAGGTTTGTTAGCTGATGAACTAGCAGCTAGCATGCAAGTGCTTGATTATAATTATAATAATTGATTATAGTATACAAAGGGAATTTGTACAGGTCACCTAGGGTTTCCATTATATACTTACCTAATATTAATTTCCTTGATTATCATGCCACAGAAACAGCATTTGGGTAAAACATGAGATGAGGCTCTTTCCTGTCTAACATTTATCCAGTTCAATACAAGACACACCAAAGGCAAATGCTCTTCTCTAGAAGATTTTGTGGGGTGACATACATATACATAGAGCCCCCCTCCAAAAAATACATGTCTTCCTTCTTTTATCTCATTCCTTTAAATACTTCACTAAAAAGAAAATTGCTTAAGTGTTGAGATTGGAAAAACGTAGTTTGATTTTTTTTTAAGTTCAACAACTACAGATGTCATTTCCACTGTTCTTTTCCATTATCATTGTTTCCATAAACCTTAATAATTCTTACTGTATATGACAAGGAAAAGCCCTCAGCTTTCACAGTATTTCTTCCTATTCACCTTTCCTTTGGAAATAGTTCAAGAGCTGGGTTGAGCTGTGCACTATATACCAAATTACAAAGCCAATATGTTATTGCCTTCCTGAATGAACAGTAGAACACAATTTCCCCCTTATAATATCTGAGTGACATATTGTAAACTTTTGCACTCTAGAAACCAAAATATTTACAGATCAGACAGTAAAAAAGCATATAGTACATGCTAATTCCTTCTTTATGAATAGTTATTTCTGTTTTCACTATATAATGAAGTTACAGACTGTGGCCTTTTTTACAGAAGTACAGTAATTAGGAATCAATTATAGTTTACATTGAAACACTAGCTACTCTGCCACTGCGGGATAATTGGGAAGTAACTATATTGTCATTTTTATGTGCTTTGGCTACATTGAATCACAGCATTTGGCATCAACACACTGGCAAATTACACACACATTTGTTCCTATTAGGTCACAAAGTATGAAGTCAGTGTGAAGAAACTGCTCACTTAGAACGAACTCCAAAGATAATGTGTGAGTTCAACAACTGTGTGAAGACAGTGAGGCCTCCTCAATTAATTTCCATTCCCACTGTAATTAGTGAAACTTAATAGAATGTGGAGCAATAATAGAAAGTGGCTTTACATATCCTGCTGGTTTCTTGTTTGCATGCATGAATGTGTGTGTATGTTTGTGTGTGTGTGTGTGTGTGTGTGTGTGTGTGTGTGTGTGTGTTATTTAGCTACTAGCTACTAGAAGGAATTAGAATTCTTTAAAGAATAAGAGGTCTATTTAATCATAAAAATGCTTTGAGAATAATGTACCAGGAACACGTTGTAAACAGCAGTGGATTGGCTTCCACTGTCATTGGTAGGTTTTTTTCTTTCCTTTCTTTCCTTTCTTTCCTTTTCCTTTCCTTTCTTTCTTTCTTTCTTTCTTTCTTTCTTTCTTCTTTTTTCTTTCTTTGTTTTATTTTTTCCTCAAATGTTTGAAGAGAAATGAGTCTGTCTCACCTACTAAGTATCTTGGCTACAAACCCTGAAGAATTAGCAATGTAATTTTGTTTTGCTCCTTTTTATATATTGAAGTTGTATTTTAGAATTGATAGTGACAGCCAGATCCAAAGGTAAAAGACAAGGGAACCAGCAACCTAGGTGCAGTTTCTAATCAAAGTTTCCATGTTATAGGTGGAAATGCCATGCTTTCTTTCTGAGATCAGGGCCTAGGAACTTGCAAATGATGAGAACACAAATTCATGACATTGTTTTCACAGCCTATCACAGTTATTGGTAAATGAGAGGATATGAAATGTAGATTTACTGTTTTTTTTCCTCCCCATCATTATTTTCTATTTCCTTTTCCCTTCAATCTCACTTCATAATTTAGAGTACTATTAACACAGAGAAGATTTCAGACTCATTATAAATTACTACAGATATAGTAAGAGTATCTGTAAAAATACCACTTATAAATCCATCGTGAAGCAAATGCTCAGAGACGTGCAGGCCAGCATAAGAAGCCACCTTCTTTCTTCTGCTACTGAGAATGATCTGGCTTGAAGCAGCTCTGATCCAAGAGACACAGTCTAAGAAAAAGAGTCTTCCTTGGATGCCGGCTGCATTTTTATATGACCAGAGTTTTAAAAAATATATACTAATCTTCTTAAAGCATCTGGATGGATGTGAATGCTTCATGCAAAGTGTTGTTCAGATACAAATGGATCCCATTCTGTGCTTTTCAGTGAAGTATGTACTGTCCTCCACTGGGTGGAGGATTATATATAATAGCAAGAGTTGTGGTCCTTAAAATAAATTGAATGCATTGTTCCAGATCTGCATCCGACTAATACCAACCTTATTATCTTTATTCAGACCAACATAGCAAATGAGGCGGTACAAATACCCTATAAACATCAGGCTGTTCTGAAAGCCTGGGATATACTTGATCGCTGATTACACAGTCACTTAAGAGGGTGAATCTGAGAACAAAACAAAAGTAATTAAGTACAGGACGCTTGTGTTTTAATTATAAGCAAAGAAATTAAATAAAACAAAGCATTATCACTTTGAAGGGAAGACTATAACAGAAAGTATCTCAATTGTGACTCCATAAAGCATTACTTAGTAGTCAACTAACTCGCATCATTTAACAATGGGAAATGAAGACAGTGGGCACAAATGGGTTTTTCTCTTACTGCAGTGTAATTTGATTCTCTTGTTTTCATTTGTATAATGGGTAGATTGAATTTAACAATGATGAAAGAAGTAAAATTATTTAAATGCATTTGCTAGGAAAAATGAACCAAGTAAATTACACTTACTGATACCACTTTTTTTTTTCTGAAAATTTAAATGGGTGCAAATTGGCGACCTTAAACGTATAGAATTAAAATGACACCGTATTTTCTAAATGTAGTTGTGAAATGGAAAATAACAATTTATATTCAGAATCTTTAGCATGTTTTAAAAGTCCATATTTCTAGTTTTTCATTTGTTTCTCAGAGCAAAATTTAGAATCTACTGAGATTGTTTTTCTGAATTCCTTTGTACCTGATCCCACTTGTACTGAGTGCTAAGGAGAAACTGGTATATTATACTGAAACATGCAGGTATTGCTCTTTGAAAAATTTTAACCTAAAAATGGCAGTTTCATAAAATTTAGTCCAGTGTATTAACTAGTCTGAGTATTCCAGAGACATTTTATCATGGCAGTGCCATAAATAAGGAAGACGGTTACTATTACCATCGAGGGCATCTTCACGTGGAACTCTGAATTTTCAGCAATATATTATTTCCATTTTGTAATATAACTATGTATCACTGTCCCTGCATTTTCAAGTCAGTATATCTCTTCTCTTAGGGATGGATTTTAGGTGGCTCTGCAATGGTTGGTTGTGTGCTTGCTTTGAATAAATATCCTATGTGTAAATTATGCTGCCCACTGGAGAAGAATGCAAGGACTGCTTACCACTGGGACATGTGTGCCAGAGTAATGGAACAGAATAGATGCTCAGTGCTGGACATCAAGATCAGGAGAGGAACTCAACTCTAAACAGAACAGAATGGACCAGAAGACCATCTACCAGGTATCATTATACCTGTGATTGAGTAGTAACACTAAGCAGTTTAATTCATAATAATATGAAAACAATCTGCTTTGACCCATTGTCACTCATTAACTTGGACTACATTGGTCCTACCATGTGGATATCATACAAAGTAATAGATCTTAGATAAAATTAGATTAATGTTCTTACTTTTACAACACCATTTTACTTACTGAAATATTCCTTTATTCTTACTCTAACGGATAATTCATACTTGAGAGAAAATACATCATCAAGGATGAAGACCTATCATAAAAACACATTAGCAGATGAGGAATTATCATTTTATAAATTAGAAAATGAAAGTTTAATGACATGGAAAGTGTTTTACACAGAATAACAATGAAAATAGTAAAGCTAGAACTGAACTACCATTCAAATAGTGGTTTCTCAAGAAGGGTTATGTGCCATTCAATTAAGACTAGAAAATGAACAGGAAACAAATATCCAGATGAATATCTAAGATTTTCTAAGTGGAAATATCGTATTATTACTACTGCAGCTGGACCTACTCCATTCGTATGTTGGCATAGACTTTCTTATTCAGTTTACCTTCTTTGTTCTTATGGATCTTGGAATATTATGCCTTAATTTTTATTAAATTTTAGGATTTAAAACATGTCCTTCTTGATTTCTCCCTTCACCTAACTTTTATTCAGTTATGTTTTATGTATTTTCCATAATTTGCATATTTCCTGCCATTTATATTTTTGTTGGTATCTGCCTCTATTCTTTTGTGGTTAAATAGAATTTTGGATGTTATTTCAATCTTTAGTACTTGTGAAAACTCTCTTTGTGTTACGATATGTGGTCAATTTTGGACAAAGATCTAGTCTTTAGTGTTTGGGTAGACTGTTCTCTAAACACAAATTAGTTTGATGTATGATGTCATTTAACTAAAGTTAGCACCTAGGTAAAGACAATACATTTCTGAGTGTGGTGGTATCTACAACAGTAGCCTAATGCTCTCCTACTGCCATATTCTCTGTCTGTCTGTCTGTCTGTCTGTCTGTCTGTCTGTCTGTCTGTCTGTCTCTCTCTCTCTCTCTCTCTCTCTCTCTCTCTCTCTCTCTCTCTCTCTCTCTCTCCTTCCTGGTCCTTAAATATGTAAACTGAAGTATATATGGAGCTGCCTGCCACCAAGTCTGCCTGTAGTAGTGATGTTTCTGTAATATTGTGAACAGAAATATATTATATATTGTCTAATTTTTCTTATGAGACATTTAACTACAATAATGTGAAAAATAGCTAGTAAAAATAGTAAAACACTCACCCAAACTCCCATGTGTATAGTCATGTTCTACAATTATTTAATCATGCTAATTCATACTTCTTTCCTATATTGTCACTTTTCCAATTTCATTTTTTATTATCCAAGGAGTAATCCCTAAATCTCATCACATACTTTTGCTACTCTATAAAGCCCTCAATTATTCATATTAAATAAACATTTTTAAATGTGTGTTAATAGAATGTTAAAATAATAATAGGTGTTTCATTCCATGGATAACAGGCAAAGTGAAAATTGAGTTCTTAAATGGTTTATGTAATAAAAACCAGGAGTCAGATATACAGGAAAATGCAGAGATCAATGAGAAGGAGCAAGCCATTGCCACACCTCTCTTCCTTAGTGTCTCCCCAGATGAAAGTGATTTCCTGTTTCTCCCTGCTTATATCCTATTTCTTCCCACCTACCTCACTTCCTGTCTGTCTGTATAGATCTCCAGACCTCTATGGTTAGTTAGTGGGAAGATCCATTCTCTGACATTAAGACAGGCTTTATTTGTACAAGCAAGATATCACCACCACAGCAAAGTCAATAAAATTCAAGTGAAGCAGTAATTATTTGTAATTGGATTTAATAAATTACTTCAGAAATTCATGAACTTATGGTCATTAACTTTTATTTTATCATGGATTCTCTGTGTGAAGAGCTAAGTTCTGCTTAGATGGGTCTCCACACACATGTGATAGAGGTATTAATATAGTTGGAGTTTCTGTGTAAGTGTCACTGGGGAAGACCATGTTTCTAAGGTCTGAAAAATCATTGTTGGTGTGTGTGATGGTTAGGTTCAATGGCCAACTTGAGATCAAGAATCACCTCAGAGTTAGGCCTTTGAGAATACCAATTGTGTGTTATCTAGCTTAGGTTAATTGAAATGGTAGGAGCCAACCACTGTGGATAGGACTATCTCTCAGACTAAGATGGAGGACTGCAGAAGTGAAGTGTTAAGGTGATCATGGGCATTCATTGAACTCTGCTCCATCATTATCAATGTAATATAAATATTTACCCCAAATCGTCACTTTAACTTCCTTGTAACTTGGAATATCAAGAGAAAATAAAACCCTTTCTCTTTAGGTGACTTTGTTGTCAAATTTTATCAAGTGTTAGAAAAGTAACTCAGCAACAGGAAAAGAGACTAAGGCACTGCAATTCATTTATGTGTTGCACTGGTAGTATCAGCACACTTTGGCTTTTGCATAGACTCCACCTAGAGTTACTATCTATATCAGCTTCCTCTATATCAAAACCTGTTTTTAAAAGGCCATTGGAGACAAAAATATCTGACTAGATAAAATTGTACAGGGATATTTCATGTTGTGTTATCATTGGAGCCACAATCTCTGATGAATTCAGTTTGATAGAATCAACTCATGAGAACAGACAGGGTCACAAAAACAAGATTAGGACAAGTAAGGCCATTACAGTGCCCAGGTTTGTACTCATGTCCAAACATTTTGCATAGAGATTTATTATTATTATCATATGAAATATGTTATTTCATATGCAGTTATCTTCTACCCAAAGTCAGTATTTGATGTATATATACTTCATGTCCATTTTAGTGAGATTGACTCATATTTATTCTCCAAAAATTTAGGTATCAGTGTTTAAAGAGTGAATTAGTGTCATCAATGAAACTCGAAGTGAGAAGATTGAAAAAACACTGCCAGAAATTGATAATCAATTATAGAGCAAATTCTATGTTAAAAGCTATAGAAACAATGAACCCCAGTTAACACTATAACTAAATTCCATGTGGTAACAAAATATTTGTTCACAGGCTGAACAGGATTAACTTAGGCCAAAAAATACCATACTATAATAGAAATTGTTGCTTCCAGAACAGAGAAAACAACTAAAATGTTGTAGCAATATACTGAGTTTGCCAAACTCATCCCAGATGACAGTCAATATAACATACCCATATTACCACAGAGAGGGAGACACCATAAAGATACTACCTACAAAGACTGTGTGTAATGCAAGCCTGCTGATGTTTCCCATGTAAAATCTGGTAAAGATTCTCTAGATGAAGAAATGATGTGGCTGAGATTCTTAAATTAGGCACTACATAGAAAATATTATTGAGATTCCTAATAGAAAACTCCAACATTTGCTAAGTAGATAGAATCAAATTGTCAATAATATTGACTATTTCAGTGGGGGCGTATAATGGATGAGAAATAGGATTTCATTATTTTACTCTTAGTTGCAATCTATCCTTAAGTTTAAGAGTGTAATTAATTTAACTGTTAATCTGGGAAGAGGAATGCTAAATTTTACAAAACTTCTAATTCTTAAATTCCTTAATTTAACTTACATTGAACTATATTAAGCTTATTAACAGTGAGAGAAAATGTTCAATGGGATTCCATTTTTGCAGGCTAATTTGTAAGTACCAAAGTCTCAATTTAATTTTAAATTTATTAATCATTAAGTCAAAGCAACCTGGCCCACTACGAGGCAGGTTTTAGAGCATAAGTGCAATCACTTAGGGAATCTGTGTAATGTGGTAGCTGAAGTGAGGGCACTGAATTACTTGCCATGTACTTTATATTTAGTAAATCCCTGGAGAAAGGACTATGCTTAATTTAGCCAGATCCCCAGGTGTAACTGTGCTGGTGTCCAGGAGCTTACTAGATGACAGCCTGTAATTGCTGTAACCCAATAGATTCAGGAGCTGACACAGAATCTTTACCATGGAGATTCACAAAAAATAGTAATTTTTGGACTGCATAAATATTTTAGTACTTTTAAAAATAAATTTGTTTTACATCCCAGCCACAGTTTCCCCTCCTCCTTCCCATCCCTTCTCTTCTCCCAGTTCCTCCTCCCCCATATCTTCTCTCTTCCCAACACTGACTCCCCCCAATCATCTCCTCCTCCATTACTGTTTATGGAAGGAAAGTTCTCCCATGAGTACCAACAAAGCATGAGTTACCAAGGTACAGTAAGACTAATCACCCCCTCCATGGTCAAGGTGAACCAGTAAGAGGAATAGCTTGCCAAAAGCTTGCAAAAGAATCTGAGACAGACCAGTTGCCACTCTTAAGACTCCCATAACTGATGGACTAGGTCAGTCTCATGAAGGTTTCCCAGTTGCCTGCTCAGTCTCTGTGAGCCTCTATGAGCCCAGATAGTTTTAATTTCTATTAATATCAAATTATGAACATGTTACAATAAATCTTTCTGCCAATAGCCGCCTGAGCCCTACCGCCACATGAGTGGTCTCCACCAGCCACCTGCCAGAGTTAGGCCCAAATGAATACACAGAAACTTGTATTCGGTACAGTGCTGCTTGGCAATGACTAGGACTTCTCATTTGCTAGCTTAGTCTTAACTATCATAAATCTATATATTTTATAAGACTTATCTTATCAGACGCCTTATTGGCGTCCCTCCTTGCAAGTGGATCACATTGTGCCACTGGAGCAGGAGCGGAGGTGAAAAAAGAGGGCCCTTCCTGTTTCTCCGTTGTTTAAATATGAGTCTCCTTGCTATGTTACTTCCTGCCTGGATCAGCACTTCTCTACTACATTTCCCAGAATCCTCTTTGACTTCTAGTCCTGTCTAACTTCTGGTCACATTAGCCAAACAGTATTTTATTTAACAATCAATAAGACAAACATACACAGTCCATTCCCCATCATGAGCATATGTCTTCATTAACTTATGTAGATGCATTTTCTTTACATTGATTCCATATAATCTTCTTCTTTTTTCATTGTTCTCTATTTTTCTTTTGAAGACTTCTGTCTACATCAATGAAATTTATAAATTCCTTCTCACAGTGAACTTCTCACTTGCCCCTGGCAGTTTTTTTTTGTGTGAATATACATGAGGTAAGTTTTTAATTTGCACATTCACTGTACACCTTGTCAGATGGCTGCTGTTCCCAATAGTTCGGAGGATTCTGGTCTTTGTTTAAACAAAAGTAAAAGTAGCAGTCTTTGTTGCATAAATGTTCTGAAGTTATAGCTCAAAGGTCAGCAGATGAGGAGCAGTTTCCAATGGAGTTTGAGTCTGAGTATCTGAACTCAGAGTTGTTAGTTTGGGATTTTTAAACTCTTGATTTGCTGAGAGATTTTGTTAAGTAGTCATATTTTGTCCTTTTAGCTCACTATTTACTCTACTTACATTTTTTGTCATGGAATTCTTCAAATAAAATTCACTTTACCAGTATTTATTCTGTGTTTCTTGTTCTTTCTTCTCTCTGTTTCCTGTGGCCTCACACTCACAACCCCTTCTGTTTTCACGTCAGATGCGAACTTTTGCCTCCTCTGTCCCCTTTATCACTGCTTCTTCATTTCTTTTGGTCTCCTGTCTAGTGGAGTTTCCAGAAATATTTTATCTTTTTATATCTCTTAACGTTTTGAACTATTGTAGATTAATTAATTTAAGTATGTACATATATTGCCAATGTTGTTGAAGTATCTTTTTCATTTTAACATGTATAACAATTATATTAATACTTTTTTAAAAATTTTAGAGAAAAACAGTGCACATGACCTTTTTTACTGACTGTGGTGATCAGTTGCTAGATTATTCTAAAGAGACACTTTGTATTATTTTTTAAAAAAATCAAAAGGCAAATTTTTATATTTCTGAGAACATAACAGAATCTATACATTTATAAACATTATATTTTACTTAGACTTATAATAATCCAGAGTGCTATATTTAAAAATGTGGGAATCACAAACACTAAAGTTTTCCTATGTCTTAAAAAGTAGCTGAATATCTGTGTCAGGGTCTAACACTAGACTTAAATCCAACATGCATATTCATTTTGTGAATAGTAAAGTTTCTCCATATAAAAATAGAGATAAGAAAAGCATTACATAAGGTTCTACCTTTGCATAGGACATAGAAGTTGGTGTTTTTATATTATTAAACTGTTCACTTACAATCTAAACTGAATTTTTTTATTCAACAGTACTTTTATAGATTGATTTGCTATATGCTAGGCACTGTTTCTATACAGTAAATATAGTAGCAGTAACACACACAATAACACATTGAATTTCCTTCAGTGCTATTTATATTCTACTTAGTAAGACATGTTTTAAAAAAGCAGTACTTATATGACAATCCAATTATAATACCAACAGGTAAGGAAAACTAAAGAGGAAGGAGATGGTGACTATCAGAGTAATATGAAGATGGGAACTTTGACATGGATACTTAGAGAAGGTAAAATTAATGTTAATGATGATGCATACTGTATACAGAGACTCTACAAACACATGTGCTAGCCATAGCAACCATTTTTTCACAGATTACTGGGTATGTTTGGAAAAACACTTATACAATATTAACTTACACGCTAGGTGTATCATTTCAACGGCAAATAACATTACTGTGACAAACATGTTTCTATGCAGGGAAGTAACTTCTGGATCATGGAAAAAAGGATTATTCATCAATTTTGCATCATTTATACACACAAACCTCTATCTTATGGGCATAGATTGTTATAACTCTTAATTAAAATCTCTACTATAAAAACAAATCAAAGAAACTTAGACATCCTTGTCTGGAGGGCACATGACTCATTGCGTTTAAGGAGAACATTTACAATTTCTTCCGAGGCTTGGCAATTTCATCAACATAAATTCACATAAACTTATAACATTAAATTTTTATAGGGACTTTATTGACTTTAATGTTTATGAAATAGTAGGCATTTCAACTCCATATATTCAAATGTATTGATTTTTCTCAACCAGTACCATTGCTACAATGGCATTCCATTAAAAAATTACAGGCTAGAGTAGCTGTCTATTGGCAATTCCTATTGATCAGGCACAGAAATCTGAATATGTTGTGAACTAAAGTAGTTTATGCTTCAGGTTTATTTCTATTGGTTTCCTTTTAAATACAAAGAGGGATTTTTTTCTATCACTAAGAATTATTTCCAAATCACTCAGCATTTTTAGAAAAAAAATAACATGGCAAAATATTTTCTCTATTTAAGCTCAAAAGTTTTGTTCAAAGAAAATTAGTAATAATTCAAGTAAATAATGCCAATGGGGATACATGTCCTGTGTTAGTTGTGTCACAATTTATAAGATAAGCTAAATATATACATCAGATTGAGGATAGCTACATTATTCTATTATTGTGCCAGTCTCTGTCTACTTAACTGTATAGTATATATACAAGCAAAAGACAGCAACTGTATTGTAAAAGGGAATAAACCACAATTTTGCATGAGAAGACACATGCAAAAAATACTAAACACCAATGTTGGAGAATGTTGAGTGACAGCATTTTCCTGGAAGCATCATCCTTGAGCCTTGTTCCATAGCATTGTAACTACACCAGAACATTGCAGTAGTAGTCAGATATTGACACTAACTAGGCACAGTCAGCAAACAAGATCTGGGATTTCTGAAATGACTTGCCCCAGCTACAAGTGGCTTGGAAATATACTAGCCTGTATGTTGAAGTTATTTTCAAACATCACTGTTTATAAATTTCATTTAGGTGTTGGTAGTAACAAAGATTTTAACCATGTCACTAAGATGGAAATCCCTTAGGAAGCACTTGAGGGCTATTTTGAAAATGTTCTTTGTCCATGAGGAAACAATATGTTCCCAATGTCTATAAAAAATCCTTGAGATATGACAGACTCTGAAGACCCCCTATGGAAGGCCTCACGCTCCCTGGGGAGCAGAAAGTGTATGGGATACATAGGGTTTTAGTTGTGGGGGTGGCAGGGCAGGAGGGGAAGGAGAAGGAATTGGTATTGACATGTCAAACAATCTTGTTTCTAATTCAAAAAAATGGAAAAAAAGAATCATCGAAGAATTAAAGTAATTATATTTGGAGTTAGAGGAAAGAGTGTTTTCTTTTTATAGCTTCACAATAACTAACTTATGGTAGCTCAAAACATTTCTTTCAGATGCTTTATAATTAACTTACAACAATACAGTAAAATGTTTCCAAAATTTAAAATTAAAATTATCTTAATTAGTTACTTTTAAAGTATAATTACAACTTTCATGGTTTCTGAAAAAGAATAATAGCTTAATACTTTGGATATATATATATATATATATATATATATATATATATATATGACACTAGGAAATACCATTGCCTCCTCTTACAATTTTTATTTTAATCATTAATTGGAAAAATTTGTGAAAAGATATTTACAATTGAGCTTTCTATAAGCCAGTTACAGTTTTTCATTGAAATCTTAATAATTAACTTACATAAATACAGGGAAAATTTTCATTATAGATAAATATCAATTAGGAGGAGTTCTTAAACAATAAAAATGGAAATGCCTTAGGTAGACATAATGGTATAATAGGTAGCATGTATTACAGATATCAACAGAAGTATGTCATTTTGGTATTCTTCTTAGTAGTCAAGTCCCAGAATCAACCTATGCATCCATCAACAGATAAATGTATACAGAAAATTTGGTAAATATGCACAAATTACTCCCATTTGTCAGCAAAGAATAGTATTAATTGTGGGAAATGAGTGGAACTGAATAATATCATGTTAAGTGAAATAAGCAGGAACCATAAGAACAAATATTACATCTTCTTTCTCACATGTGGAATATTAAAAGCCATTAAAAAGACTGTTGGGGATTACGAAGGGGTCCATCAAGTATGAGGATAAAGAAAGTAGGGGTAATATTTGGAGTAGAAATGATGAGCATGTATTATATACTTACATGAAAACATCATAATGAAACTCATTATTTCATAGTAGCTAATGTACAGTAAATTATATATTGCAAAGTAGTATTAAATATATATGTACTTAATATATGCATATAATATATATATATGTGTGTGTGTGTGTGTGTGTGTGTGTGTGTGTGTGTGTGTGTGTATGGTCTGTGTGTGTGTGTTCCTAAATATAGCCCATTTGTTTTGTCCAATGCCACTGCATGTATGTTTGCAGGGATGACTATTTGCCACTGGACAACCAATTGCTATTATCTTTGCTGGGGAAGAACATCTCTTCTATCTCTTGCTCCCAGTTTTCTTGGGTTGCCTGTGGGTTAAGGCTTTGTGAAATGTTCCTCCGCTACTTTTGCATGTCCATTGGAATATTTAAAGAATTTTAAGAACCTGTTTGCTATTTTATTATTAACTACTATTGGTATTATTATTACACTTCACATAATTTACCTTCATAATATTATTTATTAGAATATATAATTGAACATGCCTACCAATTTATAGAACTTAGCATATGACACCACTTCTTTATAAAATGATAGAAGCACTACTATTATATTAGAGTTACAATAATTTGGTTTCATATTTTCTGCCTTTTGAATTGAAATTATCTAATCTCGTGTTATTTTCGATGTCTCACTGCCACATTACAATTTACATTGCAGAGTAGCTTTGGTTAATATTCTGAAATTAAGAAAATTGTATTTTTTTCTGAAGTACTTTAATTAAATTACAATATATTATTTTCCCTTGAGAATCAGTCAGACTAGAAATAGAGTGCATTTGAACCACATTTTAGTTTTTCTATCATCATAAGATAATAATGAAAATGATCTTGTTTATACTATATATATATATATATCATATGTATTATATATAATATAATACTTATATTAGAAGCAACAAACATGTTTTGGGGGCATCAATATCTGCTATATATTTTTAGAGACTTAACTTTCTTTGAAAAATATCTCCACATAATCATTTGTGGCCATTCTAAGAATGTGTGTTAAGCTTGCTAATAAATTTTCTTTGAAATCATGTAGTTTATAAACATTCTCTATGCTTTCTCTGCTATGAGGATATACTTTCTGTATTTCCTTTTGTAAAATGGTCCAGGAAACTAGATGTAAATTGAGAAGCAAACTAGATATGAGTTGCAGTGACAAAATAGTGGAACTATCCAATAATTACTTTTATAGTCAAAGCATTTCATTCTTTCATTTCTTTAAATATTGTTATTTATAGGGTGGTTGAAATGTATCAGTGAGTAAAGTCACTTGAAAGAAAAAGATATATGAATGATTATTACAGTGTGGATTTAATGATAAAAATACTCACTTCACACCATAATGTGTTCAGTAAATAGGGACAAACTTGTTTACTTTTTTGTCAGTGCAAATAACTTGGCACATAATTAATGTTCAGGTATACTAGACTTTCATTTATTAATATATTTTAAGGGTAGGTGTTATGTCATAGAATGCTATGATTCCCTGAATGTGATCAGTTTAATAAAACACTCATAATAAACATTAAATAGTGTGGTATTAAAGCTAATTGAACTAAATTGGTGGTATATAATCCCAGCAGTTGCACTAATTTGTGGTTCCCTGGAAATACCTAGCAATATTCTGAACTACAAAGTGAGACACTGTATCAAAGAGAGGATTTAGAAGGAAGGAAGGAAGGAAGGAAGGAAGGAAGAAAGGATGGAATGAGGGAAAGAAGGGAAAAGGAATACTACAAGAGCAAATGAAAGTTCAATGATCTCCCTATTTCTGCAGTTTCTAAGCTTAATTTGAAGCAAAAATGGACAAAAGCAACCACTTGCAACATGGACATGTGGGGCCATTCTCCATTAAGTTAATGCTGAAAACAAAAAATGGAATGAAGTAAGGAATACACTTGTAATTTAGAGGCCCTAGATCACCTTCTTGTCACATTACCATTGTACATAAGAACAAAAATTTTGCAACTATTGAAAATTTCAATATCTTCACCAAAAAGATTGGTATAAAGAAAAGTCCTTCTTTGAAGGGATCTAGTTAATCACTTTGGAAAATGTAACATTTACATTTTCTGATATGAATTGGATGTCAGTCATCATTCTAAATTGTTTCTCTGTGTGTTTAATTTTCTGCCCCACTAAAGACGTGGGAGTTAGATTTAACAATTTGTGCTTTGTTGACAAAGAAAATAAAAGAGTAAAACATAAAGTAGACAAATAATTTGATGAGAGTAATAAAGATCAGCCAAAGAAAACCAGAATTTGATTTCAACTTTTGAAATTCACAGCTTTAAGGAAGGTGACAAACTGTGCTTCATGACATAAACTAAGGACTCCACAAATGGTGTGGATAACATTTGTACAGAATACTTATGTGTGCTTGTGGTGACATTATTCGTGGATACATGTCTGGAATGAGTATAATCAATCATTTTCACCTCCGTTGAATGGAGAAATATAGACACATTTTAATCAAAATATTTATATTCTTTAGAATTTTTATAAGTACACATTCTTCAGAAATAACAGTAAAGAGAATTTTCTAATTTTAATAAAATTGAATTATAAGAACATATTATAATAATAGATTAACTAAAGATCAGTTAAGATGGTACACTTAAAAACAAAAGAGCCAATTACAGTGAATAATTTAGGATGTTGCCTAAGTCATTTTGAAGAAGGAGGCAAAACATTTCCCTAACTGTTTACTGGAGGCATTTAATTTATGCTGTAATAAAATTTATTTTACTGTGAGTCACCAAAATTCTTCCTCTGAATAGTTTCTTACTGAAATGAAGTATATAGATCATGGTCTGGTTCCATGTTCTCTGGACACTAGTGTTTGACACAAAAATAAAATGCTATTAATTTGGAAGCACAAAAAGTATTTGACAAAATAGCTTTCTTACTCCGAGTGAAACTCATTAAATCAGAGTATTCTAATCACATTTTGAAGGAACACAGAACACCTGTATTGCTACTAGAAAGGAAGCATTAAAACATGCAAAAAAGTCATCTATATAAAAACAACCTTTCCCAGAAAATGAAAAGTCCTTGTTGGGTGTTGGTTTGGGGAGCCTGTAAGTACAGTTCTTTACATGAAGCATTGATGGACCTCTTTCCTAGTATACATGGTTTTAACTGTTTAAACTTGGAATGCATTAAATATTCTAAGAAAGTGCATGTTTTCAAATTTAATAACTGAGATTTTCTAGCACACAGAAACAGAGACTACATAAATAGGAGAGCATATCTCTAAAGTTCCAAGACAGATCATTCCTAAAATCTCTTACTTTATTGAGAGTGACTCAGGGGTATTGCAACACCTACAGATAACACATTCTATTCTGGCTTTTTTTGAGTTAAACCTTTCTCATATATAGAACTGGCTTTGGCTTTGTCTAGCCAATTTCTAGCTGTTGCAAAGAGTAAAATACAGGAAAGTTGTCAAGGAAGCTGGAAATAAGTTAGTGCATCAGACATCTTACTCTTATAATAGTCTAGCAATAAACCTTAGAAAATTTAATGAATTTGTCTGAAACTCTTAGATCATCTGGGAAAACATTGCCACAGAATTACTGTTCAATTACTGAGATAATAAACATGATTAGTGATTAGAAATAAAAGTATTATCATTATTTTCTTGTGTTATCTTTACTGTGATTACACCTCAAATCATAGAAATCATGCTCTTCCAATATCCAGTGTTATGGAACAGCAAAATCAAGGTCACCCTTGAAGCTATTGGGAAGTGGAGATAGATAGATAGATAGATAGATAGATAGATAGATAGATAGATAGATAGATAGATGCATACATTCATACATACATACATACATACATACATACATACATACATACATACATACACAGATGATAGAAAGGTAGATAGATGGGGAAAGAGAGAGAGAAATCAAATGAATGAGTTGTTAAACAGGGAGAATGAGACTGTTTGCTGTGCTTGAGCCTGGGATAAATTTAAAAACTTTTACTTTTATTATTTTCATACGTTCTATACTGATATTTTCTCTACTTTCCCTCCTCCCAGGCCTCCCCCACATCACGTCTCTCCTAGATCCATTCTTTCTCCACTTCCCTGCCAAAAAAGGAGCAGGTCTTCCAGGGATGTGAACAGAAAATGGCATAACTAATGACGGTAAGACTAGACACAAATCTTCATATCAAGGCTGGATGAGACCACCCATTATGAGGAAAAATGGAATGAATTTTTGAAAGTTGGAAAATGAGGATGAGAGAGCCACAACTTTTTAGTTGGTGTGTTCTATTTTCCCCAGGCAGAACCTGGATCTGGTAGAATTGACCATTCAAGTGGTTGCTTCTGTGCTGTGAATCATCGAGCTGCTACGTGTTCATTTGAAGGCAGACAGAACATCTTGTTTGATAACCAGCTTCAAAGAAAGTGAATAGTTAATGACATGAAGATGCCATCTTTTCCAAAAAAAGGCAAGTATACTTAAGGTAGCACACACCTTGATGGACAGAGAGGCAAAGGTATGTTTACAGCTTAGAAATGAAATAGCATCTAGTCTCATGAATCAATAAATTGTTTTGAGGAGTACGGAGGGAGGTTTTTATTTTTTTTTATTTATTTTTTTTTGAGAAAGGGTTTCTCTGTGTAGCTTTGGTGGAGCCTATCCTGGCACTCGCTCTGGAGACCAGGCTGGCCTAGAACTCACAGAGATCCGTCTGCCTCTACCTCCCAAGTGCTGGGATTAAAGGCGTGCGCCACCAATGCCTGACAAGAGGGAGGTTTTAATATGCTGAAAAGAGTTAGTTTTTCTTCAAAATGGTATCCAATGGCATATTGACTTTCCTAATTTAGTCAGTTGGATCTAAAAATGTTTCCAACAGTGAAATTTTATGCCATGTTCACCTATTTATTAATTTAACCAATACAAGCTGTGCCCATTAATAAAAATACCAAAGTACACATTAGACCAAATGCTGCTTCTGACGGGCTTGCTCTTCTTACGAAAGTTCACAGTCCAGTGGGAGAAATACCTGCTCTAACAGAGAATTTCAATAAATGGAAAAAGTGAATGTTTTCCTAAGAGGGTTACCACAAGCCTCTTAAAAAATTGGTAAGAACCAAGTTGATTTTTTTAAAGATAAGAAGTAAATTTCATGTCCAACAACAAACAAAACCAAAAGAGCAATAGTAAAACCCTCAATACTGCCACAACAATTAGCATTATAAAGTCTCTTAAAACAATTTCTGTCCTACTACATTATTTCACAGCATAGAACTTCTATATCTGATATGTAGTGTGATATTATAATTTACTGTGGCTATATTTTTGTGTTGTGTCTTCCACATTACTCATTGCTTTAACTTCTGGATTCCAAGTGCATCATTTATTCCATTCGATCCAATCAATCCAATTCACTCCAGTTCGATTCAGTTAAGTGGTGACACTATTTACCTAGCAATGGCCTTAGTCACACAGATTTAGAGTTCCACTACAAGACTGACCACAGCTCAGAAACTAGTCACCAATCATGGTTCTCATCTTTGCTGGTTACTGGCCCTCTCTAAGCAATGTTTCTCAAGATCACCTACTTGAGTTGCTTGAAATTGGAGCATAAATAACAGGATTCAGGGAAACATTTTGCTTCACTACTATTTCTATACTTTCTTATAATCATTACTTATAGGGAGCATAAACTTTAAAAATATGGGCAAGAAACGAAAGGCCAAAAGTAGAAATGAACAATGTGAGATGTGTGGAAAATGTGTGCTTTCCATGTTCCTCCTTCTAAGACTTTCATGTGTTCAGCCTCTCAGAAATGGGTCATTTAAATGACAATAGGAATTCCTATCACTCAAATCATATCAAGTGTTTCAATATCAGGAACTTGGGACAAGTATACAATTTGTCAATAGTGATAGTGAGCTGCTTTAGTTTATTTAACATATGTAAAGTATTGAGGTAAATAGTTTACAAGCATTTACACATATTATCGTGAAATAGCAATTGAGTAAATTTCATCATTAATTCTTAGGAGAAAAGTGATAGCAGGACACCTATAAGGAAGACAGGAGGCTTTTAAACCAGGCAATCTGACTCAATTCTTAAAACCACTTCAATAGAAGATCTATGAATAAGCACAATTACTCTTTTCAGTCTGGTGGCAGTCTGTGGGGCTTCTGGCAGTGGAAACAGTGTTTATCCCTAGTGCATGAATGGGCTTTGAGAGCGCATTCCCTAGGGAGGTATATTCTCTTAGCTTAGATACACAGGGATGGGCCTATATCCTGCCCCAAATGATGCCAAGGACTATGATGATCCCCCATGCGAGGCCTCACCATCCCTGAGGAGTGGATTGGAGGGTGGGATGGAGGGATGAAGGGGGAATGGGAGGGCAGGAGGGGGAGGGAACTGGGATTTGTATGTAAAATAATATAGTTTTTAATTTAAATAAAAATTAATTAAAAAACAATTATTCTACTGTGGAAAAACTCTAAATTGGAGCATTAAGAAATTAGAGAGAACTTTCTTTGTGCCAGGACCTGTGATGAAATAAACTTCAAAGAAGAGTTAGAATACAGCATCCTAACAGAAAATTAGACTGAAGAAATGTTTAAAGAAAG
The DNA here is from genome assembly GCF_003668045.3 of Cricetulus griseus. NCBI lineage: Eukaryota > Metazoa > Chordata > Mammalia > Rodentia > Cricetidae > Cricetulus > Cricetulus griseus. Next base: position 19,178,352 of record NW_023276806.1, on the reverse strand, counting down.
AACAGTAACTGGTAATTAATATTGCCAGTTCCATTTCCATCTGCTCACTACCAATATCCAAAACCAAGAGCTGACAGGTGATGATGGGAATGATATCGGATTTATAAGGGCATGAGAATCCTAGAAGAGAGGAAAGAACTATGGTGTTTACCACAAATCATAGGGAACTAGAATGCAAAGGGGCTTTTAAAAGGAGGCAAATGAGATGTCATGAGGAGAGACACTGCATGCTGAGTATGTCTTCTCTCCACCCAATGTTTCTTTTAGATATAACTGATGTTTTTCTGTCTTGAACATTACACTTGGATTTGATCTTCTGGGTCTAGAAGTGATTATACTACTTTTCTTCAATATCAGAGCAATGTAAACATTTGTTATTAGATCAATGAAAATAAAGATTAAAAAGTTGTTATGTAATCTGATATCTCTTAACATTTCCAAAATTTTAGGGTTCTATAATGTAAAGAAAAATTTTTGAGCAGTTAACATGTGAAGTATTCAGAGAAGAGAACATCAGTAAAACATAAAAGTAAAAGTAAGTCCCCATTGAAACTCTCTGTGATTAGTTAATCAACTGCTTCACCAAAGTGAGTAGGGCAACAGATAAATGTTTGCAGGTTTTTGTTGAACATGATGTGAATGTGTTGAGTTGGATGGTTTTATGTGTAAACTTGACACAAACAGACATCAGGGAGAAGGAGTCTTAGTTTTGGGAATGCTTTCATGAGATCCAGCTGTAAGCCATTTTCTCAGTTAGTGCTCAATGGGAAAGGTTCCATCCCATTGTGGGTGGTGCCCTCCTTGGGATTGTGACCCTTGGTTTTTATAAGAAATCAGGATAAGCAGGTCAGGCGAAGCAAGCCAGTAAGTAGCTCCTCTCCATGAACTCTCCATCTGTTCCTGCCTCTAGGATCCTGAGCTGTTTGAGTTCCTGTCCTGAATTCCTGCAGTGATGAATAGCAATGTGGAGGTATAAACCAAATAAACCCTATATTCTCTAAGTTGGATTTCTTGACATGGTGTTTTGTCACAGAAATAGAAGCCCTAACTAAGAACAATTGGTACCAGTGAAATGGAGTATTGATGTGACTGACAAGACCATGCTTGGGGGAGTATTGTGGAAGCGATTTCCAATTTGGGGCTGGTAATACATCGAGTGTTAAGAGCTCTGTGGGATATTCTGTGGAATCTTTCAAGATAAGAATGTTGAAGGCAATGCAGAAGATGAATGCCTGACTCATGAAGTTTCAGAGTGAAGTTTCAAGACTCTCTGAGGGACATTTGTTATTTTGAATTAAAATTCTATGGTTAGCATCAATTGTTCCAGTAACATAGAGGTTTCCCTTTAGTAGTTCCAGTATCTTGTTAATCACAGCTAATTCTTCAGCCCCAGCCAACCAGAACTATAGAATTTTAATTCAAAATAATATTGAGTCCTGTTAGAGTCATTAAACTTCTCTTTGGAGCTAAGGAATTAGCAGTGATTAAGAGGAGACAGCATTGTTGAGGTAAAATCTTCAGAGAAGTGTTTTCTGAGAGCCCAGAGAAGCTGTGATCCAGAAGTGGCCATGGTTTTACTTCATGTTGATGTTACAGTTATAGAAACTCTGACTAAGACATATGTTGAAATAACGTGAAGAAGGAAAACCATCAGGAAGAAACACTGAAGGAATTAAAACAGTGAATCTTGTTTGGCACACTGAGTTCATCCATTTAAAATGAGACACATACATCTAAATAGTTACGTGTGTAGGCATAGATCTGGGCTGTTCTCCATCTTGGTCAGAATAGCTTCTTTTCAGTGAGGAATAGTCAATGGAGAGATACATAACAGGTCAAAGTACTGAGAGTTAGGGAGCATTACACAAGACACCAAGTTTCAAAAAGCAACACAGAAAAGGAGGGATGAAGAACATAAAATTGGGGAAATGGAGAAGCAAGTCATGAAACACTATATTCTTGCTATGACATGGCAATTGCTCTAGTGACCTCAGAGCAATGGTAGTTTCCTGCACAAAGTCAAGTCAACAAAATGTCCTTCATAGGGGGAGCAGATATTCTCCAGGTTCCACTCCTTACTAAGGATATATTGTCAGTTGATAGTTTCTTGAGGAAGGTTCTTAGCCACTGGTAGGTCTTCTATGTACCAGAGGAGGGTCTCATACTCATGTACACATGGGCAACACTACACAAATCTAGTGGGTCACTAGAAAATAAAAAAGACACGGGGTTGAGATGGTTGCATATTGGAAAGGATATGAAGTGTGAGGAGAAGAAATGGGAATAGATATGAGGATGTTTGATTATATACATGTATAAAAATTTCAATAATAATAATAATTGTAAAAAAGGAAGAAAAACAAGGTATGGTAATAGTGAAACTAAGAAAGATTCAAATGTGCCTCTGCTTTATAGATACTTCATTTGAGTTTGGCTTATACCAGTGGGAATTCTGGAGGGTATTCATATAATATTTTCATCCCAATTTTGGTGCAGATAACATCTTTGATGTGTTGTTGCCTTGGCAATGGTTGCTTAGGTTACATTTAAGGACCACTTTGTCAAAAAAACTGAATCTTCACTTGGACTTCTTCATGTGTCTAGTGGGTTTCCTGGTTAATATTACAAGGCCCAAAATCTGCTCCCTCACAAGGTTGTGATTTTTCTGAAGCTGCATCTCATAAATGATCAGGAAAATTGACATGTGTGCTAGGAATATAGTTCACTTGAACATTTTTCCAATACCTTAGATGCTTTTGAATCCCATGAATGTGTTCACACCTTATCATTAGGCAGGCAGAATTGAATAGGGTTCTCCCCATCCACAATCTGTAATCAAATAAACACTCATTTGAAAACTTTCCATCACAGTCATTGACATAATTGGCCTGATTTGATGAGGACACTAATTTACATAATCCTGTTTGGTTAGGAATACTGAATTATATGAAGGCATCTATGAATCTATATGGGTTAGATTGTATGCTGTGTAGCTATAGGTATGCTGGTATACACCTGTAATCAAGACAGGAAGCAGAAGAGGGTATCTTTCTGAGACTAACTAAAACCTGATTAGAAATGTGAAATTTTTAAAATTTAGTTTTTCTGAAAACGAATGAAAACTGCAATGATATGAAATCATTTAATATGTACATATGGAAAACTCTAAGAGTCAAATTCATACTAAGGGTATGTACCTCAGAATCTACCTATTGAGTCTACATTAGAAAAGCAGATTTAAATAAATCCAAAAAGCATTAAAATCAATAGATTGTTAATTGATTTGGCTTACGGATATCTTGTGTTTATCATTGGAAATGGTCTGTTAAAGGAGGAGCACATGTTAAAAGTTGATTGTTACTCTCTAACTTGGGTAACTAAAATTAGATCCTTGAACAGAGGTCACTAAAATCAGAAACTGAGGAGCAGTGTCTTATTCTGGAAAACATCTCTTAGATTCCCACAATCACATTTATTACCCTTCTTTAAATGCTTTTTGTATGAACTTATCATTAGAAATATTACTTCTTTGGGTAATTTTGTCATTAACTTTCCAAATTAAATTTTACTCAAATTTTACTTTTAAAATCTTAGCTAAGATTTTCAAGCTTTTTTAAAATAAAGATCACTGTTAATCTTAATTATTTTGTCAAAGTTCATTTGGAATTAAAACACATCAAAGTCTACAAGTTATATTTTTATTCTAACTTTTATGAATCCACATAGTCCTATCACATATTCTCTCAATTTTTCACTATAATCATAATTACAACTTGTTAGTCTCTTTTATGCTACAACAAAATACCATAAGCTGAATGCTGTATAAATCTAGAAATTTATTTCTCATAGTTCAAGTTGAGATTATCAGGAAAAACTTCTGGCAGATTTGTTGTTTGATAAATTATCTTTCTGGGATATCAATTACAATCTTTTCATGTTCTTTGCATGCTACAATGACAAAAAAGAGATCTCTAGGCTCTATTTAGTGACCATTAATCATATTCATGATTTCCAAATCTCATGTGATAATCACCTCACAATGGAGGTTATCTCTAAATACTAATATATAGATGGCTAAATTTTAATAAATTAACTTTGAGGGTCATACAGTTTATAGGTGATGCATTGTCCTTGTTTTCATATCACAGCAAATTATTCTGTAAATGAAACTGTTTCATTTTCTCCCCTGATATTTAATACACTTGCTGTTTTGAAATTATTTAATACTTTCTATCTCTACATGTTCTTCTCCACCTAATTTTAGTTTTTCAATAATGAAAACTAAATTTATTTTACTAGGCATATATTTCAGTTAAAAACCTAATACAGCAATATTCATAATTTAAATTAAACCTTGAAACTATGAAAGCCTCAGTTAAGCTGTAGTCAAATAAATCATAAAGAGTATTATACTGTGGTCACATATAAACAATATTTTCTTCTGTTACACCTGAGGTAAATATTGATGTTAAAAAAGGCAATTATTATCATTATTTTCAAAGTGTTTATAGCTTAGTAAAATAGAAAATAAAATATTGGATTGCTACACAAGAAGAATTATAATATCAACAGGATATAATTGTAAAAACACACACATATATGCATATATTTGTTTCAAGTATATCATGTCATTGCTATCAAAAATTTAGGTTTACTTCACTTGATTGACATACCGGGCTTCCAAAATACAAATATGTCTATTGACTTGCTAAATAATTTTTAATTTAGGAATGTATTATTTTTAATTCATAAGTGCAATATTTTTACTATTATTTTGATGTTGCATATTTATAATGCATACAAAGTATTAGAAATGTGCATTAAGAAAGTACTTCAAAAAATCATTTCTCATGACCTAGAGAGGTTCATCCCAGGAAGAAAAGCATAGGTTAGTGTACACAAGCAAGCCAGTGAGTTGATATCACATATTAAGAGATCAAAACCCATAGAGTTATTTCAATGAATAAATAGTGATTGGAATTTAATAATCATTCATGATGAAAATTCTGACACAATTAGGCATCTAGGAAATAAAAGTAACAGTATAATAACTGTTATTACTAAAAAATAATGGATGACATTTTACAGATGAAGAGGAACAGAAACTTTCTCTTAAATATTTAAAACAGGATAATAACATATACCCTTAATGTTTAAGAAATAAAAAATGCTAGAAATTGTGGTCAAAGCAAGCACATAACATAAAAGTTTAAATTGTCCTGTGTGTAAGATGATGGGACATTAGATGCAGCAAATTTTTAAAACATGTCCCAAAAGCTATATGAATAATAAATGAGTTCACCAATGTTATGAAATACAAAATCAATATACAAAGCCAGTAATGTTTACACTTGTCAACAGAAAAACATATAAAATTAAAGAATACAGTTTACTAACAAAATTGCATTGGATATATAATAATAAATATATAAATAATATAAAAATGATGTTTTGAAATAAATTTAGCACCAAAGATGAAAGATGTCTATAATAGAAATTACAAAGTACCCATAAAACTTTGTCAAGACCACAGAAAAGGACAGGCCCATTCTGAGTTCATGTGTGAGAGTAATAAATATTGTTGAAGTGCATATACTACAGAGTAAGTTGAATCATTATGAAAATGCCAATGGCTGTTTTCACAGGACTGAATTGTGGCATTTATATAGAATCATAAACAAGGACTGTATAAACCCATTATAAAGGGAAAACAATCACATCCTAAGAGATAAACGATACTTGAGAAGATCAAATAGACTATTGTTTCTAGAGGTGTACCAAAGTGTCAAATAGGTCAAGCCACTTGAAAGTGCAATCAAGTTATGTACATTCTAATGAGATATGTGGATCCCTAGTCTTCAAGTTACAGATAGTTGGGAGCGCTTAAGAGTATGTTGCAATATGAAGTCTCATCGTCGGCAGTTGCAGCAAGTGCTTTTAACAATTGAGCAATTTGCCCAGTGGGTTCTGTGGTACAAACCGAATCTCTATTTTTGAATATCTGAGAAGGGTTATTTAAATGAAAATGGCCCCATAGACTTATAGGGTGTGGTACTATTAGGAAATGTAACCTTATTGGAGGAAATATGTCACTGGGAGTAAGCTTTGAGGTTTCAAACGCTCAAGTCAGGACCAATGTCACTCTTTTCTTGCTTTCTGTGAATCCAGACAAGAACTCTGAGCTCCTTCTCCAGCAGCATATCTGTTTGTATGCCACTATGCTTCCCACTATAATGACAATGGACTAACCCCCTGAACCGTAAGCTAGTCCCAATAAAATGTTTTCCTGTGTAGAGTTGCCATACTCATGAGCAGCCCCAACAAGATGTTTTTTATATGTAAGAATTGCTGTGAGCATGGGGTATCTTCACAACAATAGGAATCTTAACTAAAGCACTGAGTTTGAGACTTTTAGCTCTTGATCTTTTCTAGCAAAATATTTGTCTATTTAGTTAACTTAAAAAAAAATAAGCCCTGTATCCATTCGTCAGTTGAGGGGCATCTAGGCTGCTTCCAGTTTCTGCCTATTACAAATAATGCTGCTATGAACATGGTTGAACAGATGTCCTTGTTATATGAATGTGCCTCTTTTGAGTATATGCCTAGGAGTGGAATTGCTGGATCTTGTGGTAGAGTCATTCCCATTTTTTTGAGGTGTCACCATACTGATTTCCAAAGTGACTGTACAAGTTGGCACTCCCACCTGCAGTGGAGGAGTGTTCCTCTTTCTCCGCATCCTTTTCAGCATAAACTGTCATTGGTGTTTTTCATTTTGTCATTCTGACAGGAGTAAGATGATATTTCAGAGTTGTTTTGATTTGCATTTCCCTGATGGATAAGGATGTTTAGCACTTATGTGTCTTTCAGCCATTTTAGGTTCCTCCATTGAGAAATCTCTATTTAGTTCTGTACCCCAAATTTTAATTGGATTATTTGGTGTTTTGGTGACTAGCTTCTTGAGTTCTTTGTATATTTTGAAGATCAGCCCTCTGTCGGATATGGGGTTGGTGAATATCTTTTCCCAGTCTGTGGATTGCCATTTTGTCTTGCTGACTGTGTCCTTTGCCTTACAGAAGCTTCTCAGTTTCAGGAGGTCCCATTTATTAATTGTTGACCTCAGTGTCTGTGCTACTCGTGTAATGTTCAGGAAGCGGTCTCCTGTACCGATTAATTCAAAGGTATTTCCCACTTTATCATCTAGAAGTTTCAGTGTGGCTGGGTTTATGTTGAGGTCTTTGATCCATTTTGACTTAAGTTTTGTGCAGGGTGAAAGACTTGGGTCTATCTGTAGTCTTCTATATGTTTGCATCCAGTTATGCCAGCAACATTTGTTGAAGATGCTCTCTTTGTTCCAGTGTATATATTTGGATTGTTTTTCAAAAATCAAGTGTTCATAGGTGTGTGGGTTAGTTTTAGGGTTTTCAACTCTATTCCATTGGTCTACCTGTCTATTTTTGTGCCAATACCAAGCTGTTTTCAGGACTATAGCTCTGTAATAGAGCTTAAAGTTAGGCATGGTGATGCCTCCAGAAGTACTTCCATTGTACAGGGTTGTTTTGGCTATCCTGGGTCTTTTGTTTTTCCATATAAAGTTGAGAATTGTTCTTTCAATTTCAGTGAAGAAATGTGTTGGGATTATGATGGGGATTGCATTGAATCTGTAAATTTCTTTTTGGCAAGATTGCCATTTTTACTATGTTGATCCTGCCTATCCAAGAGCATGGGAGATTTTTCCATTTTCAGGTATCTTCTTTAATTTCTTTCTTTAGAAACTCAAAATTCTTATGGTACAGGTTTTTCACTTTTTTGGTTAGTGTTACTCCAAGGTATGATACAGAAAATGTGGTACATTTACACAATGGAGTACTACTCAGCAGAAAAAAAACAATGTTATCTTGAAATTTGCAGGAAAATGGATGGAACATGAAGAAACCATTCTGAGCAAGGTAACCCAATCACAAAAAGACAAACATGATATGTACTCACTCATATGTGGACCTGCTTTATGATACATAGTATACATAGTAGTGACCATGCTTTATCAGAGCTGTTTTTAATGATGTTGCTCAGAATGGTTTCCTACCAGATGATGATTGAGAAGCTAATTTAAAAAAATGGTGCCAGGTACCACAAGAGTAACAGAACTGTGCTATTTTTCTGGGATTTTGATTTTTACTTTTTTTTTTAAATGAAGAGTGCTGGATGTCTCTACAATTTTGTTCAAATGACTTCAGAACCTGGAAAAGCTGTTGCTGCTATTGATGCATAACATACTGCCATTATTGGTCTCTCTCTCTCTCTCTCTCTCTATATATATATATATATATATATATATATATATATATTGATTTTTTACTTTTGGAATTTTTGGAATTTTTGGAAACTTTAGCTGTGCTGTCAACTTTGGATAAAAGTATCCCAGTTTACTGTGTTCAGTTGGCATTGTACAAAAATTAACAGCCATATTGGTCTAGAAATGTTGAACTTAATTTTTTTCCATTTGTACAGAGGTAACACACTGTATTAAATATGTAAGGTCTTAAAAAAAAAGAAGGGATTTTGAGAGCCCATCCCTTTAGAAGGGATGCTCTCTTGACCTGGACACATGGGGTAGGGCCTAGGCCTGGCCCAATCTGATGTGGTAGACTTTGGGGAGCCCCTTTTCAGGGCCTTACCCTGCCTGGGGAGTGGAGGTGGGATGGCTAGGGGCAGGTGGGATGTTGGGGGGAGGGGAGGGAGAGGGAGAAGGGATTGACATCTGAAGCAAGCTTGTTACTAATTTGAACTAATAAAATAAAATAAAATAAAAAAATAAGCCCTGGTCGGGTGTTGGTGGCACATACCTTTAATCCCAGCACTTGAGGGGCAGAGGCAGGCTCATCTCTGTGAGTACGAGGCGAGCCTGGTCTCCAGAGCAAGTGCCAAGATAGGCTCCAAAACTACACAGAGAAACCCTGTCTCGAAAAACAAAAAAATAAAAAAATAAAAATAAAAATAAAAAAGCCCCTTATTTTGAGGTTTTGGGATTAGCTCTAAGTAAATATTTTCCTTATTGCTGCTTTGTTATTCATAATTCTTTACTTTATGCTAATTTTGTTATTCTGTTCTTTCTTTGTTCTGGAAGTGTAAAGACAGCTTATTTGTGAGGTTGTTACTTTTTGATATTGATACATATTGCACAAGCTTCTGTCTTAATACTGAAGTTTCATCATCCAAACATGTTAGAATGTTGCATCACAATGCCTATTTATTTCAGTATTTATTCAGTTTTCTTATTGAAATTCCTTGCTCCATATGTTGTTCAAAAGTATGTTGCATGATATTCATGCATTGCAAGTTTTTCTTGATCATGGTTTCTAACATTTTCCCACTATAGTCAGAAAAGAAAAATATTTGGTGTTGTTTCAGTTTGAAAAAAAATGTTGAAATTAATTTTGCAACATACTTTACGATCTATCTTTGAGAACATTTCATTGCAGAAGAATGCATGTATGCAGCTATTGTGCAGACTTTCTTGGTACATGTGCTTTAGTTCACTTAACATTGAAATAAACATTAACTTTAGTGTCTTTGTTGGTTTAAAGTAAATAATATGATCATAGTTACAAGTGGTGTAATTCAATACTGCACTATTATTGTATTAGAGGATAACCATTTCTCAAAATATCTAGTAGTATGTTCTTCATTTTGAATTTGCCCATTTTGTGGCCAAATTTTCTTATACGTATTGTTGACTATCATTATATAGTAGTATGTTTGCCTCTTTTAATGTCTATTTACATTGTGTTAGTGTGGCTGATTATGCTCTTATGGGTTTCCAGTCTGGACTATGTTGTAGCACCCTTCCACATTCATACAAATGATACTTTTTTTTATAAGCAATATAAAGTTGAGTCATTTTTTCTAATTTATTCAAGTAATATTTCCTTAAAAACTGAATCAATTTTCCATATTTATATTGAATTTCACCTATTAAAAATACCATAGCCTTTATTCAACATGTTTTTAATTTATTTTTTATTTTTTGAATATAGATTCTTTTCTCATACCTGTCAGCCCTTTGCTTGCTGCTTCAGTCTCTCTGAGTTCATGTGAGCCTTGCTCAGTTAATTAGGAGGGCCTCATTTTCCTGCTGCCTTCCATCTCCACTGGCTCTTATACTCTTTCCACCTCCTCCTCTGTGAGGTTCCCTGGTTTCTGAGAGGAAGGATTTAATAGAGACATCCCATTTAGAGCTGTATGTTCCAAAGGCTCTGTGTAATGTCTAGCTGTGGGTCTCTATCTTACTATCTGCTGCAGGAGGAAGTTTCTCTAATCTGAGAGTATAGCAAAATATCATTTGGGGTTATTTTATTATTATTTATTTATTTTAGACCAGCAGCATTTGGTGTTAGATCTCTGGGCCACCTAGTTTCTGATTCTTATTTACCCAAGCAATGTCAGGTAGGGGCGCTGTCTCATTGCATTGGTGTATAGGCAAGTCAGACATTGGTTGGTTTCTCCATGTTCTGTGCCACCATTTTCCTAACATATTTTTCAGGGAGGGCAGACTGAGGTTCACATTTTGTGGCTGGGTTGCTGTTTATGTTTCTCTTTTGGTCGTATCCAGAGTATCTCTTGGGACCAAAGACACTAGTATGTAAGGGTGTAGGCTTCATGTAGTTAGAATTATTCTTGTTCAATGAGTAGTATGGGTGTTGTCCTCAGCAATGGGGTCCTGCTGTTAGTTTGCAGACAGCAACCAATTTTCTTGGCAGCAGCCTAACTGTTGGGAATTCCAATTAGACCCCTTTGGCTAACAACTCAATTGAATGCCACCAGTTTTAGTGCAGGAAGCCTCTTTTGGTAAAAAGATGGCCAGGTAGGAAATCTGTCTCCCCGTTTTTAGGCGACTTCATTAGAATCACCTTTGTTATTGTAGAAAGTTTGCATTGCACTAAGTTTCTATATTTTCATTCAAATACCCCTAATTCGTTATCTATTATAGTGTTCCTAACTAGATAAATGAACTACATTCTGGTTCTTAGCTTATTCTGTTTTGTATGTTTGTTATTCAAATTTTCTTTGGGATAACACAAGGCTCATACAATTATTTTGATTGTAACTAGATATTTTGAAATTATTATAGCCACTGCAGATCATACATAGATTCTGAGCCCTTGTGCTAGCGCCATGGCTATCTTCCTGCTGCCACTTTCTGACCATGATGGAGATGTACTAACTCCCTGAAACCATAAGCAAGCCCCTAATTAAGTGCTTCTTCTTTTATTTTAGGTTGCCTTTGTCATAAAATTTTGTATTATTGGCTATTTTAATAAATAGTTATCCTCAAATGCATTTACTACAGCAATGATAACCCTAAGATAGCAAGTTAAAGTAATAGGAAAGGAAAGATTAAAAACAAACAAGAAAATGGAAAACTATGCATTAATAAGATTCTTGGGTAATGTTCCATTCTCTCCTGAATTTTGAATTTTGGCTAGTGTAGTTCATAACTTTTTGTATACTATTGCTTAAAATATTAATGTATTATTCTGATTATAATTGTTTTGCATTTTAATCTTCAAACTAAAGACACATATGATACATACTCTGTATGTATGATACTAGAATATTTTGAACTTGTATCAGTATTTTTACCAATGAGTTCTATAAATTCCTGTTTTCTTCCTATCATTATTAATTTTCTCTCAGGTTTCCAAAACATATGACAGTAACCTCATAGGCCAGATCTGATAGAGATATATTTTTCCAACTTTGTTTGTTTGAATATATCTTTTTCCCCTCTTCAATTCTGCAGGATGGCTTTGCTGGTTATACTATCCTTAATTAAAATAATTTTCCTCAGATATTTAAGACTACCTCATGCTGCTACTTCTGTAATTTTTCTGCTGACAAGTCTGATGTTTTCTATTTCTATCATCTTAATAATCTTCATATATTATTCACCTGGGACAGCTGAAGTGTATAATGCTTTGGGAGAGATCGCAGTTAAATTTGACTACTGACATTTGACCTTTATATCCTGATAATTTTCTCTCGGGTTAGGAAGTTATATGTTATTATTACTTTAACAAGATTTCTAGATCTTCATTGCCATATTATTTATTTACCTTATTTCAGATATTATCCTCTATTATCTAAATTTCCTAAAAGTTTTATTTCTTTCTCTTTATTAATTTTCTTTTTATTTTTTCAAACCTTTTATTTTCTTCTCCATATGATAATGCTCCTATTATGTTTACTGTGTGTAATCTTTTGTTTATTGAGGGGTTGTTGTGGGATTTGGGATTTCATTCCTTTAGCCAATAACTTTTAGGCATCAAGTCCTAAGGTGAAGTCTTGTCTGCCTACATGACAGCGTAAAAGCTGAGGGAGAGGGTCTCACACTCTCTTGCTCTCGTGCTCTCTTGGGTGGCCTGAGAGGAGCAAGTGGCAGAGAAGCAGCCTACTGTTGGTTTTCTTCACCCCTAGGCAGAAGAACTAGACAAAGCCAGCTGGTTCGGTGGCAGCTTCTAATTGGTTCTGTATCAATGAGTGTTTTTACCTATGCTATACTTAAATAAATTCTTATGACTCTTTAACAGACTCTTGTGGCATCTTCTGGGGTACATTAGATCATGATTTTCCCAAATCTATGATACTTTTGATATTTAATGTTATATTGCCATTACAGAGTCAGGTATTTGTTACAGCTTCCTAATGTGGAAATTTTATGAAGACTGGTTGGTTTTTTAAATATCATCTTGTAAATATTTCCCCTCTTTTAAAACTAAGTGGATTGCCATAATCATGTGAAATATTCTCATCATGCTTGTATTTGAAGGCAGCTTGACCTTGGTTTGTTCCATATATGCTTCTACTTGCTACTCTGAAAGAAATATGATAATATGCTTGTATATAAAATGTACAGTTTGTTCACAAACCACCATCTGGGACTGGGATAAAACAACATGCTTCAGACATAAGCCAAATGCCTCATTCACATTTACCATGGAAGTGTAGCATGTAGGCACATACTGTAAGATTCTGCCTGGCTTTATACAGAATCACTGTAGATGGAACATCACAGTTCAATGTAACATCTGTGGCTTCTATTAAAGTTGTACCTTATTCTGAGCCCACAGTTAATCAAGGTTATCACACTTCTGTGTAATGATCAATGATTACACTGCTCAAGACCATTACCCACAGTCATAGGCAATGTTAGATAGATCAGAAGTCAGACATAGTAGAGCTCTGTGTCCAACTATCATACTGGGGCTGTTCTCAAGGCTCTGTTCTCAGACAGACCTGGTGTTCTTAGTTCTTGTGAGGTGGTTACTTATTTAAATAATGATTATACTGAGTTTGTTTGTGAGAAGAGATCATGGGAAGATATTACTCAGCTGCCATCTTATTTTAATCCTCAGTATATCTAGAAAATAAATAACATGTTTATTAAAAGTCACAGGTCAAAGAAGAAACAAAAAGGAGGATTTGAAGAAATTTAATATTCTGCTGCTAGTGATGTAAAATTCATGAAATATTTAAAAGAAAGATATGTCACTTTCTTTAAAAATTAAATATAATTCACATGATATTGTCTTCACAGTCCTACATATTTAACCAATAAAACTGAAAGCATGCATCTATAAAATGTCATTTTCCTTTCTAATAACCAAAACCTGAATAAAATTCATGCCCATCAAAAGATGAATTGATAAACATCATTTAATATATCCACTTATATAATGTGGATGAATGAATGACATAAATGGTCTCTGTATACATGTAGCAACACAAATGAAACTCAAAGCCATGTACAAAAGTAGATTAAAATGCTCTATGCTCTATTTATTCAAGTGCCTAGAAAACTAAAATCAATCTATACTGAAATAACAAAGATGAAATACTGTCTGAGGATTGAAGAAGCAGAGAGAGTTGGGTACATTTTGTGAAGAAGCATGAAGCACAGTATAAATTTCTGGTGTAATGGATGGATGTAGTTACTGTCTTTACCACAGATATATTTTCATGATTTTCCATGTTATCAAATTGTATCTTTAAATATTAATATTATTTCATAAAACAGTTGTCATATTGAAACACATACTTTTTTTCTCAAAAGATGGTTACCAGAGGAAATTACAAGGTATAATATCAGAGTGGTAGAAATGATTCAGATATTATGGCATACCTTTAACCAAACTGAATAGATTTTTACCCTCATTCCACAAGTGAAAGAAAACTAGGGATAGTTTATGAACAAGGCATTTACTGGTTCTGTGTGCATGTGGCATGTGAAATTGCCACTTTGTGTTGAATATATCGTTAAGAACAAAAGTAATAACATGAGTACATTTTGAAGATGATTTCTTTCTACATATGAGTAGTCATGATGGGTAGAGCATGTGTGTAGAGCTAGAGAGTGATAAAGTGCTAGACCTGGGAAGCACATTTCAAAGAAGCGTCTGAGATACTTTTTTCAAGGACAAAATAAGAATATAATGAGTTACAGAATAAAAAACGATCCTCCGTTTTAGTTGTGAGAAACAATGTTGGGTTGTGTATAATGAATGACAGTAGTCTAAAGGAGGGATAAATAGAACAAAAACTTCAATATAGAATGCTGGTGAATTTCAATCTCAATGCCTATGAAACAGCAGAGTGCATTCACATAGGAATTTTAATACAGTAGATCAGAACTGTACATATTAGATGTATATTCAGTAGCAAAAATATAAAAATTTGATGAATTTGTAAAATAATCTACAGAGAATCTGTGGGTTAAAGAAATATCTCAGTGTTAAGAGTTTTATATATTAATGTTTATAGGTGAAAGGGAGATACAAATCCAACGATCTATTTAGCTTTCCTACTGTTCCCAAGATTTTTGTCTCCATCTTGCTTTAAGTCCTTCTTTTTCTCCTCATATTCCAGAGAAGTCACTTCCTTTTTGCATATTCATTAATGTTTTTTCCAGATTCATTAATCCAGTTATATAGATTCAGGTATGAACTCAATTATGAAAAAAAATCATAGAATTAAACCTTTGAAAATAGATGAATAAATCTTTATGTGAATAATGGATTATAATTATTAAAAGAATTTACATTTAGTTACTTAGTTTGTGTTGTGTGCATATATGTTGTGAGTGTTTACTTGCATACATAAAGTGCACATGGAGCTGTCCACATACAATTTGATGGTGTCAGTTTTCTGTGGCCACAGTGTGTGTCTCAGGAATCAAACTCTTGTCATCATGTATAGAGGTGAGTGCCATCTCATCAGCCACACATTGGGTATTCTTGTCTTAAATTCATTATTCATAAAATTGATGTTAAGAATTTCAAGTTTAAGGCTAAATGAAATTTAATTATCTTATTTACTAGCATCTCAGTTTCCACATGTATTAATACAAGGATTTAAAAAACATTTCTTAAAGATTAAATCTACAAATCAAATTTGGCTAGCAAGTATATAAAATTGTGTAAATTTTATTATTTTCTCCTCCAAACTCTACTCTTCTACTTACTTTTTTTCTTCGATCAAACTCACTGGTTGGTGTTACACATTCCAACAGTCACAGTAAATACACACAGGAAATTTGTGTTATCTTGCTTAGCTGAATGTGCAATGAATACTGAATAACATCTTGGGGGCTGCATCATTAACCAAGGAGTATAGGTATCTATTTTTTTTTAGGTCAATACTTCCACTGTCATCAAGGTGAAGGAAGAAATATCCAAAGATGTGAATGTTCCTAAGTTTCCTTGTACTAGAATGGACATCGATTACTTCTGCTTACAGCTAGTTTTTCAGAAGTAAGAATACGATGCTACTGAACAGCAAGAAGCACATGGAGTCACTTAGACATCTGGTGGGCACTCGGCATCCCTGTTCTAACCAAAACATCATTGCACGCTTAGAACACAAATGTATGTTTAATTTATTGTCGCATTTATTCCCTACACTGTTTTACTATGAGGTTTTTGACCAACCATTTCCTACCTTTAACATTTCTGAAGCAATCTTCCTCATTTAAACAATTATCTTTGATCCAGTATCTATAGAATCGAAATCACAGATTTAAAAGATGTGCTTTCTTTATCCGACATTTCCTATACTAAAGACATGGTGGGTTTTCCAACACCAACGTTTCTTGAACTATAACTATTCCAACTGGCATCTTATGACAGAGTGTAGGGGAACCTGTAGCCATGCCTGCTTAGGGGCTGGCTACACCACGCCTGCTTAGGGGCTGGCTACACGTGTGCCTGACCACGCCTGCTTAGGGGCTGGCTACACGTGTGCCTGACCATGCCTGCTTAGGGGCTGGCTACACGTGTGCCTGACCATGCCTGCTTAGGGGCTGGCTACAGGTGTGCCTGACCATGCCTGCTTAGGGGCTGGCTACAGGTGTGTCTGACCATGCCTGCTTAGGGGCTGGCTACACGTGTGTCTGACCATGCCTGCTTAGGGGCTGGCTACACGTGTGCCTGACCATGCCTGCTTAGGGGCTGGCTACAGGTGTGCCTGACCATGCCTGCTTAGGGGCTGGCTACAGGTGTGTCTGACCATGCCTGCTTAGGGGCTGGCTACACGTGTGTCTGACCATGCCTGCTTAGGGGCTGGCTACACGTGTGCCTGACCATGCCTGCTTAGGGGCTGGCTACAGGTGTGCCTGACCATGCCTGCTTAGGGGCTGGCTACTCGTGTGCCTGACCATGCCTGTGAGGTCAGGGTGATGTAGGGAAAGTTTAAGAGTGAGTCAGCTCTGCTCTCATTTTCATTTTCGACTTGCTGTACGGACTGCTGCCACACCAGCTGGCTAGGTCTCTCTGTAAGTAAGGCTTTTCCCTATTAAATTCCCTTGTATTTTTACCTGGCTCCATATTGGTAATTTCCCACATTAATAGAGTTTTAACTGTAATTGTATGGAGTGATATAAAGCCTAGAGGGTAAAGAGTCAACACATTGTGGACAAGTTGGGCCCCAATCAAATGCCAGTCAGAAGTCGTGTGTTATAGGATAACTATGCTTTTGGTTTGTCAAGAGTCAGAGATCCCCAGGTTTTTACTGGAATTTTATGATTTGTTAGGCCACTTAAGAATCCAGGGTAACATTTCCTTATATTTTCTGTTGTTTCCTGAAGACTATAGAGCTTTGATCATCCCTGGTTTTGTTACATAGGCATATTCAAAAATACTAAATTTCTCTATACACTATCTCATTGTTGTGCATTGCATGGAGATTCCATTACATGGACATGTTGAGTCAAATGATTATTACCTGACATATTGTTTCCTATAGGTAGAGGTTGGATAATAGGAAAAATGTTCTGTCTTTCTTATATGATTGTTACCTTGTGCAATAATCCCATCTAGAAGTTCCAGTCACCTCAACATTTTCCAAGTGAATTAGGTAGAGGCGTTTGCATCAGGAACTCTGAATTAAAGCAAATATTACAACAAAAACTTTCCTACTAACCCATTAATTTAATAAGTAACATGGATTTTACAAGTTCAGACTTAGAAACTAGAGAAAGGATATATCAAATGAGATATAACTGTTTCATAGTATTCTGACTCTAGATGATTGCACTATATATACTTTATCCCCCTTAGTGAATCTGGAGTTATTGTTATGAATATATAGCTTTGGTATTTTGTTGAAATATATTTTTCTCACATCTACTGTGTTTGGAGTAATAATTCATTAGACCTTGACTAGAGTGAATCATAAAATCATAAAATCATAACTGGGTGATTTTGCATAGGTAAAAATTCTGTCTGGGAAGTGATGCATCCATTAGTCATTCACAGTAAAATTTTAGAATCTTTGTCAAAAATCAGGTGTTTGTATGTATGTGGGTCCATATCAGGGTTTCCATTTCAATTCGTTATTCTACTTGTCTATTTTTGTACCAATACCAAGTTGTTTTCAGGAAAATAGCTCTATAATAGAGCTTGAAGTCAGGAATGGTGTTACCTCCAGAAGTTCCTTTATTGTACAGGATTGCTTTAGCTATCCTGGGTCTTTGTTTCTGCATATAGAGTTGAGTATTGTTCTTTCAAGGTCTGTGAAGAATTGTGCCAATATTTTGATGAGGATTGCATTGATCCTGTGGATTGCTTTTGGCAAGATTGCCATTTTTACTATGTTGATCCAAGAGCATGGGAGACCTTTCCATTTTCTGGTTTCTTTTTTAATTTCTTTCTTTAAGTCTCAAAGTTCTTGCTATACACGTCTTTCACTTGTTTTATTACTGTTACCCCAAGATACTTTATGTTCTTTGTGGCTATTGTAAAGGGCGATGTTTCACTGATTTATTTCTCAGCCCATTCATCATCTTTATATAGTAGGGCTAATGATACATTTATGTTAATCTTCCATCGTGCCACTTTGGTAAAGGTGTTTATCAGCTGTAGGAGCTTCCTGATAGAGTTTTTTGGGTCAATTATGTAAACTATCATATCATCTGCAAACAGTGAAAGCTTGACTTCTTCCTTTCCAATTTGTATCCCCTTTGATCTCTTTTTGTTGTTTGATTGCTCTAGCTAGAATTTCAAGTACAATATTGAAGAGATATGGAGAGAGTGGACAGCCTTGTCTTGTTCCTGATTTTAGAGGAGTTGCATTGACTTTCTCTCCATTTAGTTTGTTGTTGGCTGCTGGCTTGCTGTATATTGCTTTTATTATGTTAAGGTATGTTCCTTTTATCCCTGATCTCTCCAAGACCTTTATCATGAAGATGTGTTGAATTTTGTCAAAGGCTTTTTCAGCATCTAGTGAGATGATCATGTGTTTTTTCTTTTGCAGTTCGTTTATATGGTGGATTACATTGATACATTTTTGTATTTTGAACCAACCCTGCATTCCTGGGATGAATCCTACTTGATCATGGTATATGATTTTCCTGATACATTCTTGGATTCGGTTTGTCAGTATTTTATTGAGTATTTTTGCATCAATGTTCTTGAGGGAGATTGATCTATAGTTCTCTTTCTTAGTTTTGTCTTTGTGTGGCTTGGGTACCAAGGTAATTTGTAGCCTCATAAAAGAGTTTGGCAATGAACCTTCTGCTTCTATTGTGTGGAACAATTTGAGGAATATTAGCACTTTTTTGAATTTCTGGTAGAATTCTTCATTGAAGCCATCTGGCTCTGGGCTTTTTTTGGTTGGGAGATTTTGATGACTTCTTCTATTTCATTAGGGACTATAGGTCTGTTTAAATTGCCTATCTGGTCTTGATTCAATTTTGGTAAGTGAAGTCGGTCCAGAAAATTGTCCATTTCCTTTAGATTTTCAAATTTTGAGGAATACAGGTTCTTGAAGTATGAACTGATGATTCTCTGGATTTCTTCTGTGTCTGTTGTTATGTCCCCCTTTTCATTTCTGATTTTGTTAATTTGCATGTTCTTTCTCTGCCTTTTGGTAAGTTTGGATAGAGGTTTGTCTGTCTCGTTGATTTTCTGGAAGAACCAATTCTTTGTTACATTGATTCTTTGAATTGCTTTCTTTGTTTCAACTTTATTGATTTCTTCCCTCAGTTTGATTATTTGTTTTAGAGCTTTCAGTTGTACTGTCAATTCTATGGTTTGACTATTCTCTAGTTTCTTCAAAACAATCCTCCACTCACAACATAATAGATCAATTTAAATAAACTTAAAAATATGAAAGCAATTCTACTCCTGATCTCAACTCTGTGTAGTTTTATATACTCTGCATTCTATATTTTTGATATTTATTATCAATCATGATCATATACTTATTAAGGGTCAAATATAGTATGCCAACACCAGTTTCCTCTACTTCACATATTGTGTTCATATTCTCTTTTCCTTAAATTTCAAAATTGGCACATATTATATATACACCTAAAACTCCGAGTTGAAGTAACATTTGAATAGAATTCTAAAGAATCAATGCAAAATAGAGTGTTTGAAAATTAAAAAAGCTAAATTTAAATGACTTTTAGAAATAGTATTTCATGTAATAAATCATTTCCTATGCTGTTATTTTCATTTAATATAAAATTTTATTGTAAATAAGTTATTTATTAAGTACTTTGATTGGAAAATAAGATTGAGTCTCTATAAGTCTCTAAACTCCATTCATCTGTATTCCTCCCCATGCCTTCACAGAGAGTTTGTTTGTGTCCACTTGATGATGGAACACAAAAATGAGGAGCTGATGTGCCAAGATTTCATTTTAAGCTGGAAATATTTAAAATGTCTCAGAAACCATGTGATAGCTTGCTTACTAGAGAGAAAAATGAGGCTGGTTCTTATAATACTCAAAACTTGATCAATAAATGGCTTATTACATGTCACAATAAGAGAGTTGGGTGTACTTATACATGAACATTAATGCAAAAACACTAGGAATGAGTATACAAATGTGGTCAGGGGAGTTAGAAAAGAATTAGAAGGTAGGGATATTGCAAATGGTTTTGAGAAGAGGATGTGGTTATCATTTTCTCCAAAGGATACATGATAAGGGGATTCTTGGGTGTGAATGCCCTTTGCAAGGCTCTCAGACAATTATATAAAATACTACTCTGTGTATTTTAATAGCCCTCTTGTCCTAGGCATGCAGTGCTTGCCTCAAGGTTTTATGGCAAAAAGTGGTCATGCAGATAAGAGAACAATTGTGAATGGATTAATGTCAGCTGCTTTTATTTTCCAAATGTTTCTTTGCTCCTCTCATTTAGAAAGCCAATATCAGACTAAAGATGCAACAGTGATCACTCCAAATGTGTTGTGTCCTAGACCAAGGGGTAATCACTTGCCTTGAGGTATACCCATTATGAAAAGCTTTACTGTGTTTCTTTTTAGAAAACCAAATTCTGTTTTTGAAAGTTACAAGGACACTTTGAAATGGGTCTAGTAAGGACCCTGAAAGTGATTCTTGAAAAATCTACTCTCTTTTTGGCCCCTTAGACACTGAATTTGGATGGGCCAGTTGTATGCTTCCTTTATTCCAAAGCCAGCAAGTGGAGCAAACGTATCTCAGATTTAAACTTTTAGAATAGCATTCTGTGTTTATAACTGCATAAGATAAAATATTTTTTCTTTATGAATTTATGTTCAATGTTTTGTTTTATTTGGGTCATAGTAATTTTGTTGTAGTAATGCAAAGTTGAATGATATATTGTCATTAGGGCAACAGAATATTCTATATACTTGTGCCAAACGTGCATAGTGGAAAAGACTTGCTTAGGGGATATGGAATAGAATAATAAATTGAACTAAAATTAGTATTTCTCACATTGCACATACGAATCAACAGTATATTTTCTTATTGTTTCTGCATTGCAGAGGTCTATTAGATTTAGTTCTTTTCCCATGATGAGATGATGTTGATTCCATCTTACTTGTGTTTGAAACTACTCCCAGATCATCTGTGCCTTTCATACTGGCAGATGAGTAAAATGAAAATAATAGTTCAGGTTGTGTTATCATAAAAGTATGCTCCTCATCACACACCAGTTTGTTGTAAAGTGTTAGGGCTATGGAGGAGTTCTGCATGTAGTGATATTAGTTAATAAGCCACTGAAATAACAAGGGGTATTTGAGAAAAATTAAGCTTTGTATCCTTTGAGAACAAGGTTTCAAACTATACATACAAGCAAATAATTCCATATTACACAGTCATCAAAATAGTGAACACAAAAATGAACGGTGGAAGAAACCAGTTGCAAATTTATTCAGCTGAAAATACAGACTTGGCTGCAGAAACGCTATTTCAATTTTTATCTTCTGTTTCTTTATTTTGTCTAAATTTATGTTATTTCTTTCTCCTTTTGTTGAGCTATTTTAGACAGGATATATTAATTTTTGAATATTTATTCTTAGCTATTGAATGGATATGACAGTGGGATTTAAATTGAACTAGAAGGGAAATAAACAGTTTTTACCACATACTATGCCATTAAAACTTGTGTACCATCTCATTTGTATGAAGGACATTCATATTTTTAGAAAGACACATGGTGTTATTAACTATTGTTCCAAATTCTAAGAATGAAAATAGCTTGTTAAGTAGAAAAATTGTTGAAATATAATAGATACAAATTTGGGATACACAGTATCCATTCTAACTTCCTTCTATGACACAATAGCTATAAATTTCCCTTTCTCCTATTTGAACATAGAATTACAAATATAATCTACTGCAAATACAATGTACTTCAGAAAAACTGCATTTGTAGCTAATTTTTGTGGGGCATGGGCAGATCTCAAGCATCTATTTTGTACATGACTACTATAGGAGTCAGTTTATGAGTCAGTAGCTTCCTAATGCTCAATATAGCTTTCTTGCCAATCAAAAATGAAACAGCAGCATTCTTGGCAGCTTAGTTCTGGAGGGTATTTTGGTAATAATTCTTGAAATATCAGGCCAAGACAGCTGTTTCTTCAGCTCCACTTGAATTTCTGCAAGTGTTTAATGATCTCCAGTAAGTTCATCTGCTAACAAAAAGTAAATGAATTCTATTCTCTGTAACTGAACTCTAAGTCATATATTAATTGAGTGTAATACTAATTACAAATAATCTCAAAGCAGAATAAAAGAGCACAGAATTGATGATGTTTTTAATTACAATACATTTTTAAATACCATGCTATAACCTTATATTGAACTTTAAAAATTGCTGACGCTTTCTTTTTTGTGACTAACAGAAAACCTACCATGAATAAAACAATGACATTCATGGGATAAGAGTGAGTAATTTTTGAATGCTTCCTCTGTGCCAAGCAGGAAACTAGACACATCAGTAGTATGAGATGGAAATACTTATATTTGTTATATAGATAAGACATTTGAAGGTCAAAGAACTTAAATTATGTGCCAAAGCCATAAAACAGAAAACTTAGACGTATTACACTGAAGGTCTATTTAACTTTTTGATTTTTTTTTTTGGTTTTTTCAAGACAGGGTTTCTCTGTGTAGCTTTGGAGCCTATCCTGGCACTCACTCTGGAGACCAGGCTGGCCTCAAACTCACAGAGATCTGCCTGCCTCTGCCTCCCAAGTGCTGGGATGAAAGGCATGTACCACCAAGGCCCAGTGGTCTTGGTATTTTAAGTCCATGGTATTCTCTCCCCAACCCATACATGCAAGCATTTAAAATTACAGAATAGTAATAATGAATGAATAAAACCAATCTGGCCAAATTGTTCCTCTTTTTTAAGCATTCAATTCTTTTTTATGTATATGCTTTTTTAATTTATTTATTAGTTCTAGTTAGCGAACAAGCTTGTTTCACATGTAAGTCCCTTCTCCCTCTCCCTCCCCTCATGCCCACTCCATCCACCCACCACAGGCAGGGAAGGGCCCTCAACAGGGGCTCTGCAAAGCCCACCAAATCTTCCTGTGCTGGTCCTTCCCCATGTGTCCAGGGCCAGAGTGTAACCCTTCACGTGGGATGGGCTCTCAAAGTCCCTTCTTGCACCAGGAAAAAATACTAATCTACCACCAGAGGCTCCCTGAAGTACAGAGGCCTCCTAAATGTCAATGGTCTTAAGTTACCCATAAAAAGATATAGGCTAACAGAATGGATACGAAGACAGATTTCATCCTTCTGCTGTTTACAAGAAACACACTTCAATTTCAAAGACAGGCGATACCTCAGAGTAAAAGGATGGGAAAAAATTTCCAATCAAATGGGCTCAAGAAACAAGCTGATGTAGCAATTCTAATATCTAACAAATTAGACTTTAAACTAAAAGAAATCAAAAGAGATGAAGAAGGGCATTTCATACTCATCACAGGAAAAATCCATCAAGATGAAGTCTCAATCCTGAACATCTATGCCCCAAATACGAAAGCACCCACATTTGTAAAAGAAACATTACTAAAGCTCAAACCACACATAAAACCACACACACTTATAGTGGGAGACATCAACACCCACCTTGCACCACTAGACAGGACCACCAGACAGAAACTTAACAGAGAAACAAAGGATCTGACAGAAGTTATGACCCAACTGGGTTTAATGGATATCTATAGAACATTCCATCCAAACACAAAAGAATATACTTTCTTCCTAGTGACTAATGGAACCTTCTCAAAAATTGACCACATAGTTGGCAGCAAAGCAAACCTCCACAATTTCAAAAGAATTTAAATAGCCCCCTGTATCTTATCTGACCACCATGCATTAAAGCTAGAATTCAACAGCAATACGAATTGCAGAAAACCTACATTTGTGTGGAAAATAAATAACACCCAATTGGAAAATGAATAACACCTGGGTTGAGGAAGAAATAAAAAAAAAGAAATTAAAGACTTCCTAGAATTTAATGAGAATGTAGACAGAACATACCCAAACTTATGGGACACTCTGAAAGCAGTGCTAAGAGGGAAGTTCATAGCACTAAGTGCCCACATGAAGAAACTGGAGGAAAGTCACATTAGAGAATTGGTAAGCATTCAATTCTTATATCATTACCCCAAGCTTAAAATCTACTACTTAGAAAACCAACAATAAATGAAGCATATATAATCAAATAGCATAATTATTTAAATAATACCTTATTCTTAATGAAGTTTACACAATATATTTTGAGCATAACCACTCCCTCTCCTAAGTCCTTTCATAGCCACTCTTTCCAATCTCCTTTCCTTCCCACCCAACCTCGAGATTTCTCCTTACCTTTCTCCTTCTCCTCGCCCTTTCCCTTCTCCTCCTTCTCCTCCTCCGTCCCTTATCTTCTCCTCATCCCCAACATCATCCTCTTCCTCCTTCCCCTCCTACTCCCTGGAATGAGAAGCTTCTCTGCTGGACATGGGATATGTTCTAATCTATGGGGATAACAATAACTATTCAGCAGAATGATAATATTGGGTTGTCCCCTGCAGCCTATGAGATACCTCTCTAGGCACAAGCTTTTGGCTGTCCTAACTATACTGCTAGGAATGAGTTCGATCTCACAAATATGGCCTTAGATCTAAACTCCCATAACATTCATACGACCTTTGCATCAGTAGCAGTAGCTTTCATTGTGTTAGAAGGTGTTATATGGGCTTATAGAGTAGAACAGTAACCATCCAACTTACCCATCTGTAAAACCTGAAAACTCACCAATAACTTGATGGGGGATATTTCTTTCATTGGTTGATGAATAAAACACTGATAATGAAGTATAGGTGGGAATATAAGAAGAAGGAAAAGGAGAGTGTAGATGCCATGTAGAGACCTGGAAGATAGGATGCACCAGGGATTCTCTGGTAAGACAAGGCCACAAAGAAATACATAGATTAGTGGTTATGGGTTAATAATTAAGAGAGTGCTAGCCATATATATATATATATATATATATATATATATATATATATATAAATATTTGACTTTTCTTTTGAGTACATTTTCATTGTTTAGAGGGATAAAATCTGTTTCAGGAAGTTAACAGAAATCTGTATTTGAAATAAATAAAATTTCAATTGAATTATCTAAAAGACTGCAGTCATGATTTGCTTAGCTAAACTCTCAAAGACATATTTTTTCATGCCTCTCCATGTTGAGAATGCTAAATGAAAGACCTTTTACTTCAAGGGGTATCAAAGGAAGGACTACAATTTAGCAGTTCATTCCCATGTTGTAGAATTCAGAGCCCTTATGTACAGCCACAAGCTGTTTCTGCTTCCCTAAGTATGGTATTGTTGCATAGGTCATTCACCTGCCTGCATTTGAAGCAAGCCTTGGAACAAGGCTTTCAAACGTTCTACATATTCAGTCTCTTTCCTCTAAACTTGTACATAACATTATAACTACAAAAAAGCTAACAAGATTCCCCAACACCAAATTTATTGTTTCACAGAGGACTTCTCTATTATGTATCTCAGGCTGTCCTTGAACTCTGTAGATAGGCTGGCCTCAGCCTTACAGGTGTCCACCTAGCCTAGGCTCTTGAGTGCTGGAATTAAAGGCATGTATCACCACAACTACCTCCCAACAAAAATTCTTAAATTAACTGTCATTGTTCATTAGCTATCTGATAACAAATTTTGTTCCCTTTTATTACAGCCTAATTTTAAAATTAATATACATACTCCTGCTATCAATTTACTTAGGAGTGGTTCTTTTATTCACTCACTTTCTTAGAATATCTTGTAATTATTAACTAATAAAGTCAATATCAAAATATGCTAAGGCATAATGAAAAATATTCAAAGTATTTTCCTGGAATTTCCTGGCTTCATCAATGTCTAACACTTTGCAGCAATTTGAATACTTGAGGTTTAATAAATGAGTACCACTTATAATATTTAAAGCTTTTTAATTATAGTATGAAACTTCACACTCCGGTGATTGCATACTGTGTCTTAAAAAAAAAAAAAAGGAAAGATCTTTAAAAGGTTAGGCCAATGTGATAAATGCACCTCTCATCTTAGCACAACTAAAATATGAATGAAGAAGTCAAAGACAGCCCATAATAGAGCACACATGTAAGTCAGTTTATAATAGTTTGAAAACAACTCTTCCACCCGAAAAATTTACGTGTATATTTATTTTAGGGTATCTAGAAATGCCTCTATCTCATCACTTCTCAGACGGTTATTTTGGAAAAACCATTTCATGATTTATATTTCTTTTTATTTTTATTGTTTTATTTTTGAAACCATCTTATTTTACATACTAATCTCTTTTCCCTCTCCCTGTGTCTTCCCAGACTTCTCCCCATTCCACCTCCTTCCATGCCTCAGAGAGTGTGAGGCCTTTTGTGGGGAATCATCAAATCTGTCACATCACTTGGAGAAGCACCAAAGCCCTCCTCTCTGTATCTACTCTGAGCAAGTATCCCTACATAGCGAATGGATTTCAAGAAGCCAGTTCATGTGCCAGGGACAATTTGGAAGAAAATGATTATAGTCCACATATTTCAGACTCATACTTTTAATAACTGTGTCGCACATTTCTCATGAGATGCTTATGTCCACTTTACACTTGATGTTCTGTCTTAAACTGTAGGGTATGAAACTCCCTAGTAAGTAGTTGTCAATCAGATAATATATAGAAAGTAACATTATTTGATAGATATTTTTTCCTAATATTCTTCTTGATAAAAGAGTTCTGTCAGGCAACATGTTATATTTGAAATATTGTATGCTGTGGCCACAATATCATCTCTGAATTTCCTTTTTTAATTAAATTCATTTCATTTATTTTATATTGATGAGAGTTCTCTCTCTCTCCTCTGCTTCCATTCACTCTTCTCCCCACCTTCCCTCTATCCTTTCCATCAACTCCTGCTCTGTTTCTGTTTAGAAAGGGGCAAGCCCCCAGGAGTGTTAACAAAGTATAGCATAGCAAGTTAAGGTAGGATTAAGCTGTTCCCCATGTATTAAGGCTGTGCAATGCAACCTGGTATTAGTAATAGATTTCCAAAAGACAGTCAAAGTATAATTTTCTTCTTTGAGATATTTTCTAGAGTTTCAAAAATTTCTATTCAGTTTTGTGATTTATGAAATGGGAAAAGAAAAGGAAGATATTTAGGTGCTCAAGATAAGCTTTCTGAGAGATGGCTTACCTAGTATGAACTGTGTGTTATCCTCCATAATAAAAGTCCAAAAACAACAAAATTAAATGTGAATTGGTGACATCATAGAGTATTCCATTTGTAAGTAATAAATGAAATACATCCTGGGAAATGACTTAAAACAGGTACATGATAGATTCTTTGTGGAAATTTTTTGCTTTCTGTTATTTTATCTTTTCAACTGTATTTTCACCTACATTATATCCAATTGAATCTATTAATTAAAATTTTTAATGGCCCTCATTGAAAATACTTTTATTCTGTCTTAGAAATGTTGTATTAGGATAAATGACATTAATATTTTCCTGTATATTAATATAGACATCCTCCTCTTAATGCAGAAAATTATGAATATTTGATTTGGCAAAATATACTTCAGAATGTTGTAACTTGTAATTCTTAGAAAATATTTGTGCTACAAATTTATAAATATGGTCTGGAGAGATGGCTCAGGAGTTTAGAGTGCATACTGCTCATGGAGAGGACACAATTTTGGTTTACAGCACCAACATCAGGGACCTCATGGGTAGCTGAAAGTCCAGCACAGGAGATACAAGATCTCTTCTGAACTCCTCAGTCAACTGTCACTTACATGGATGTGTGTGTGCACTCATACACACACACACACACACACACACACACACACACACACATTGAAAATACAAATACACCACACACACACAAATATATAAATTAAAATATATAATGCTTACAGTGTGCATAATATTATCTGCCTGGTTTTTCCTTGAACTATTTTTTAATAGTTCACAATTTTCTCAGGATATCTTGTCCCCTTCCCCTTCTCTGGTAGACCATGTATGTCTCTTTTAGAGTCCTCCTTGTTTCCTAGCTTCTTTGGTGTTGTGGATGATAGGCTGGTAATCCTTTGCTCTATGTCTAAAATCAATATATGAGTAAGTGAAAGGGACAAGATCTCCTGAGCAAATTGGGAGCATGGGGGAAGGGGATAGGGAGCTAGGAGAATGAGAAGGGGAGAAGAGGATGGGTGAGGAGGACATGAGGGAGCAGGAAGGTTGTGTAGGGAGAAGAACAAAGGAGAGCAAAATAAGAGATACCATCCAAGAAGGAGCCAGTATTGGTTTAGAGAGAAGTCAGGCACTAGGGAAATATCCAGAGATCTACAAGGATGACACCAACTAATCATCTAGGCAACAGTGGAGAGGCTACCTTAAATACCCTCCCCTGATAATGAGATTGACAACTAAGTTATGTATCATCCTAGAGCCTTCATCTAGTGGCTAATGGAAGTAGAAGCAGATACCTACAGCTAAAAAACTGAACTGAACTGGAATCCAAACTCTGTAAATATTGGTGTTATAAATATGGCTTTGTAGATATATGGGACCTCTTGTAGTAGATCAGTACTTATCCCTAGCATAGGAATGGACTTTGGGATCCCATTTCATATGGAAGTATGCTCCCTCAGCCTAGGCACATGGGAGGAAGGCCTAGGCCCTATTCCAAAGGATATGAGAGACTCTGAAGAAACCCCATCGAAGGCCTCACTCTCCCTGGGAAGCAGAAATGGTATTTGATAGGTAGGGTGTTAGTGAAGCCATAGCTATAAGAAAAGGGGATAATTATGGGAGATTAAATAATAATCATAGCCCTTCATTATGATTCCCAATATAATAAAACAACTCCTAGAAAATTGTTTTAACTGCAGCAAAGAACTATCAGAAAACTGAAAACAAGCCTTTTTAAATTTCATGTTTGAAAACAGTGACTGACAAGTATTTATAGAAAAAGAGTTTTGTTTGAAAGTATACAAAATACAGAAGTTAAAATAAACAATAATTGAAAAAGCTATAAATAGAAATCACTATGATCAAATACAGAGAAAATATAATGTCTTGACAGAAACTGTATCAGAAAAAACACTACCAGCCAGGAACAAAACAACATAGGCAAGTGTAAGCGAAGTTCAGAGCCATGACCTCTACGAGCAACAAACAGATCAAGAAGCAGATTAGCCTTTAGTTAACACCACCCAAGCAAGTGAAAGACCTGTACAGTAAAAACTTTAAGACATTTAAAAAGTCAAATATGTCAAAGGATAGAAAGATCCCCTGTGCTAATGCATCAGTGGAATTAATATAGTAATTCAAAATTTCAATACGATTCTTCACAGAACTAAAAAGGAGAATTTTCTCCTTCATATGAAAACAACAAAAATACTTGGGATATCTAAAGAAATATCCTGAGTAATTAAAGAATTTCTGGGGGGTATTGCAATGATGATGGATATCAAATTGTACTTCAGAGATATGGTGATAAATCCAGTATATTATTTGCTCCAAAACATACACATTTTAATGGAATCAAATTGAAAGTGAAGAAATGAGTCTACACAGCTTCAGATACAGGCTACAGATTGGGAAAAAAAGGTATTTTTGGTTTTTGTTTGTTTGTTTGTTTGATTTACCAACTACTCATTTGGTAGAAGAGAAATGTCTAAAATACATAAGTAACTAAAAGAAACTAGATATCAGGAAAACAAATAATCCAATTAGAATGGTATACAAATATAAACAAAGAATTCTCAAAAGAGTAAATTCAAATGTCTGAGAATCACCTAAAGAAATGTGCCACATCCTTACTCATCAGGGAAATGCAAGCCAAATCCACCTCTAAATCCAGCAATGGTTTAATTCAATAGGGACTAGGAAATAAAGAGAAATAGAATTCTCTGAGAGACAGCTGTAAAGTTTACCATATGTCACATTCCTTTTGTTTGATGGTTATAGCTACCTTTTCTTCTTAAACATCTACCCATGCAATGTCCTTTGCCTTCTGGAGATGAGTTTTCCTGTGAAGATAAAAGCAAAACACTTCCCTTTCCTTTAGGAGGTTTCTATTTAGTTTATAAGATATACCTTAGTAGAATACCTCTCATTTGTCCTTGTCGAAAGGTTTTTCCCTTTTCAATGAGAATCTTGATCAATTTTGATGGTATCCAAAGTTTTTCTTCTCCTGAGGAAACCAATACAAAACCCCTACTGCAACATAGCACATTTCCTGGTTTCCATTACAGAGGTTAGTACATCTTTAAAGTATACCAGCTGATCCAGTTCAGCAGTTTTCTCCATAGTCCAGTGTCTTTCTGCAGCTGTTTGTCTTTTTCATTGGCATTAAGAAAGTTTAGTGCTAATAAAGCATTATGCAACCTATGTTTGGGGGGTTTAGTCTTCCAAGCTTGTTTGTTGAGCATTTCCTTTAATGTTCTATTAGCTCTCTCAACCAATGCTTGTCTTGTAGGATTGTGTAGTATACCGGTAACATGCTTTGTGTTATAATATTTGAAAAGTTGTTCTAAATTTGTGGAGACATATGCTGGAGCATTGTCAGTTTTTATGTGTGCAGGTATACCCATTATTGCCATCACCTCTAGCAGGTGTGTAATAACAGAAACAGCTTTTTCAGAGTTAAGAGCAGTAGCCCATTGGAACCTTGAGAATGTGTCTATAGTATGATGTACATATTTCCAATTTCCAAATTCTGCAAAGTGAAAGATATCCATCTGCCAAACCTCATTTCTCCGAATGCCCTTAGGATTACAACCTGCTGGCAACGGAGTTTGATTATAAAAGGAACAAGTAGGACAGTTTCTCACTATCAACTTGGCTTGTGGCCAAGTGATGGAGAAGTCCTTTTTCAAACCTTTGCTATTTACATGATGTTTCTTTTTTTTTCATGAGGCTTCTAGCACACTTCAAATTAATAAACTATCAATCTCATCATTGCCTTGTGCTAGTGGGCCTGGCAGACCTGTATGGGATCTGATATGTGTAATGTATATAGGATCACTTCTGTTTCTGATGGTTTCCTGTAATTGTAAAAGAGAGAAGTTAATTCTGTATTATCAGGAATGAATTCTGCAGTCTCAATGTGTAACAGGACTCTCTCTGCATATTGAGAATCAGTAATTATATTAAGAGGTTCTGTAAAATCCATAAGTACCATGAGAATTGCATATAATTCTGCCTTCTCTACAGATGTATATGGACTTTGAACTACTTTACTTACATCACCTGTTTTATAACCTGCCTTACCTGATTTGTTGGCATCAGTGTAGAAGATAAGAACTCCAGAAATGGGAGTTTGTCTTACAATATGTGGAAGAATCCAGACTGTCTTTTTTTAATGAATTTAATTATGTCAGTTTTGGGATAGTTGTTGCTAATTGTTCCCAAAAAGTCAGTAACAGCTATCTGCCAATATTCATTATCCTTCCAAAAGGAGGAAATTTCTTCATTAGTTAAAGGTACTATAATTTCTGCTGGGTCTTTTCCGGTCAGTTAACGAAGTCTTAATTTTCCCTTTAAAATCAAATCAGTAATCTTTTCTGTATATGTCTTTAACTTTTTATTCGGTTTATGTGGCAGAAATATCCACTCCAATATGGTGTCTTCCCTCTGCATCAGAATCCCAGAAGGGTATTCTCTGGATGGCATAATAACCAGAATACAGTCTAAATTAAGGTTTATCTGATCTACATGATCATCCAATATTCTGTTTTCTACCCATTGTAACTCTTTTTCTGACTCAGCAGATAATATTCTAGGAGTATTTAGGTCCTTATCACATTTAAGGGCCATTTTCAAATCCTTTAAGTCATGTCCTTCTACATCAATAATCGTCTGTAATTGAAAAATTTCCCCTAATAATTTTAGAAGAGAATTAAGAGTTTGATAAAGATCTCTCCTAATTTGTACCTTTTGAGGTCTGATTCTTTGTAAGTCTATTTTGTAACCTAAATAGTTAATGGAATCTACTCTTTGTATCTTTTCTGGGGCAATCTGTAAACCCCAACGAGGCAGTACTTCCTTCACCATTTCAAACATATGTTCCAAAGTTTCCTTGTTAGAATCTGATAAAAGAATGTCATCCATGTAATGATAAACAAGAGACTGTGAAAATTTGTTATGAATTATTTCCAAAGGTTGCTATACAAAGTGCTGACACAAAGTACGACTATTTAGCATTCCTTGTGGCAAAACTATCCACTGATGTCTCCTAACTGGCTGTGAATTATTAAGAGTTGATACAGTAAATTCAAATTTTTCTCTATAATTTTCCTGTAACGGTATTGTGAAAAAAAAAAAAGTCTTTTAGATCAATGACTATGATCGGCCATTCTTTAGGTATTAAGGAAGGTAATGATGGCATTCCAGGTTGCAGAGAGCCCATTGGTTGAATTACCTTATTTATGGCTCTCAGGTCTGTCAGCATTCTCCATTTACCTGACTTCTTTTTGAAAGCAAATACAGGAGAATTCCAAGGACTGGTAGATTCCTTTTATATGTCCAGCATCTAGCTATTCCTGTACTAACTTTTCTAAAGCCTCTAGCTTCTCAGAGGTCATAGGCCATTGTCCTTCCCAAACTGGTTCATCTGAAAGCCACTTCAATGGCAGGGCCTTTGGTTCCTTTGAAGGTCCATCATTTGTACCTAATTTTTAAACAGCATGGATGGTTGGTAACTGTTTTCCATAGCATCTTACCAGATCTTTTCTACTATCTAAAGATTGTACATAATTTGTATCTGACATTCGGGGAATATTAATCTGAGTATTCCATTGCTGTAAGAGATCACGACCCCAGAGATTTATAGCAATGTCTGCCATGTGTGGTTTCAGTATCCCTCTCTGTCCTTCCGGTCCAATGATGACCACCAAGTTAACAGTCTGTCAAACTCTAGATCAAGTCCCAATTCTTAAAAATTGTATATTTGCTTCTCTAAGAGGCCATTTCTGAGGCCAAGTCTTTTGAGTAATAATAGTTACATCCACCCCAGTGTCTACTAAGCCAGAAATAGCTTTATTATTAATTTTCACTTTCAACTGAGGCCTTTTATCATTAATAAAGGCTTGCCAAAATATGTGTTTCTCATTTAATCCATTCACACTTGATTCTTCATCACTATTCAAACTACCATCTAGAGCAGTATCATTTTTCAAAATAGGCAAAGAACTATCTATTGGTCCTCTGATAGATTGTCTCCCACTGCTACTTGGAATGACCCGACCTTTCTTGAAATGGGGGTCTTCTTGAGGCCCTCCTCGGTGTTTCCCTGGCCTTAACGGGTTTCCTTGCATGTCCCTGGTCAATCTACATTCATTGGTCCAGTGTCTGCCCTCACCACATCTTCTAAACAATCCAGAAGGCAGTGGCCTTCCATATGAGGCATTGTAAGAATTTGTTTGTCTACAGTTTCTCTTACTATATCCCATTTTACAACAGTTGAAACATCTAGGTTCCTGGCGCCTTCGTGGTCTCCTGGGGAAGACTCTTCTGACCCAAGGTTCCGGTTCATAGTAGTAGTAACTTCTAGCCTCTTGATACCTATGTTGACCTCTCTAAGGTGCTTCTCCTTCCCAAGACCTTGCATCCTCAACTCTAGAACTTTTAATTCCCTGTTGCCTTTTTAAACCTTTCAAAATCGCTTCTCCTATCCAAGCTCCAGTATCTTGCACATTATAATCAATGTTGACTGCATACAAAATCCATTCTTCTAGCAGAGCTGATCTCATCTTTAAAGGCAAAAATATTCTTTTGCATATTGGGTTTGCATTTTCATAAGCTATTGTATATATAATTGATTGTCTTGTTTCTGGATCTGTTACCTGTAATTCTACTGCCCTAGTTAACCTTTGTAAGAAGCCCTGGAACTATTCTGTATGTCCCTGTTCTATTCTGGTATAAGCTTCTAGGCATTCTTCTGGCTAACGAACCTTATTCCAGGCATTTAATGTTGCTTTCCTGCATAAGAACAGTATCATCATCATATTCAGCCTGAACCTGTGGGCTAGCATAAATACCCTGACCAAGAAGCTTATCTAGAATGGCTTCAAAACCTTCCTTTATGCCCTGATGCTCAAGTAGCTTCTTCTCTTCCCTCACCAAAGCCTTCCACTGGATTTGGCATGAATTCTTAAGTACCACTGCTAGCAGCCATTGCCAATCTGTGGGTGTCACCCTGTTGAAGGTTGCCTATGAATGTAATAGCTGTTTTACGTATGGGCTATGGAGACCATATGAGACAACTGATTCTTTGATATTTGTAAGATCCTTCAGCTATATAGGTTGCCATTCATAAGCCATCCCTCCCTGAAGGTGTTTCTTAGAAGCTGGCTTTTCTACCATGGTAGCTGGGTACACTAATGGTGTACGAGTAACAACCTTAGAAGAGTAGTCATGATTCCTGGGTGGAGTAGGTGCCTGGGATTGGAGCGATTCTGCTTGTGAGGCATCCCAATGATCTTTAAGCCTAATAATTCTATCCTTATGAAAAGTTTCAATCTCCTTAATCATAAATGATTCTAATCATGTTAGTGAATTTGTAAATTGCTCTAACTGGTCCTCTACATGTTTTTCTAGGTCTTTAATATGATCATCATTAGACAGCATGTGGATGGCATGGAAACTGCCTTCTATGTATTGGAGTCTAGATTTGAGGTTATGATTTGTTGATTTTGAATCCTCAGCAATCGATCTTATGGACCTATGTAATCTGTCAGCCCTGTACTGTAAATTATCTTCCAAATATTCAAATCTAGACTCAAATTTGTGTTCTGCTTCTCTACTCTTCTCTTTTTTTTTATAAGATCGTATCATGTATAGTTAATTTTCACATTTGTACAGTTTTACTTTTGTCTATTCTGTGATTCAACTCTCATCACATTTTCTACTATAGCAATTGTGCTTTAATGATCAGGAAATACTGATTTGTGAATTGCTTTTGCCTGTGTTGAAATGTTTTATCCTTTAAAACACTACAATACGTTACTGATTTTAAGTATGTCTTCTGTATTTTCAAATCCCTTCTGAACATATGGTAATGTCTTGGATATAAATGATTGCTAAACATGTTTATTTTTGCTAATGCATACAGAGATTTTTTAAAAGCTCCAGTGTGGGCCATTAAGTGAATATAACTCCACTTGAATTCTTTAAAGATCACTTTTTAATCATAACTCAAGTCAAATAAACTAGTGATTACAATGGTGTATCTGATGGACAACAACAACTAAACTAAACTAAACTAAATAGTCTGTTAAGTCAAAGCAATAGAATATATGGAAAATTAATCAATCTGAATTTTCTCAACTAGGTGTTACTGATTTTAAAGGTAAACACATTATCTGAACACATTTACATCCTTTAAAGACATAAAATTTGGTATACTAGACTAAAATAAATCAACCCCCTGATCATTCTGTACAGATTTCTGGATCACTCTAGCATTTATCTTTTTTCTGTGTTGAGCTCATTCACCAGTTTGTCTCACTGTGGATTATGGAGGTCTAGTTTTGGCAACACATGGCATCTACTTTTAAGAAAAATGAAGGAACCAATGGTTCTTTGTTTTCCAAACCAAATAAAAAAGTTACTCATGTCACTTCCAATTTTGAGTCCATTCCAAGTATGCAACTAATATATCAAAGCAAGAAATCTCTTGAGGTTCCAGTTCATTGTAAAAGCATGTCACTTTTTTAATATGTGATATATTAAGTGGCCTAGAATTTTAATAAAAATGATGGATTTGTGAACAAACCTATAAGTAGGAGAAGTAATTACATTCTAGAATAGTATGCAATATTTCCATTATGATCTTTAAGTGAGAAAATCATTTTAAACTATGTTTTTAATTGCCACAAAGTTAAAACAAGATAAAATTAGTATCAGGCAATGGATTCAGGCTGTGTGAGAATCAAATCAATGTTCAGTTTCTAAAAATGGCTCTCAACTTACAATGTATATTTTAAAATTTCTATTACATTTTAAGTTAACATACAAAGTAGTGAATTTTATAAAGGAATTATATATATATATATATATATGTACATATACTATATATGTATATATATGTACATATGTATTTGTTTATATATGGGATTTTATAATTTATGGTTACCTATATTTTTTATAAATATTATACCTTCTTCTCATATAATTCTTTTTTCCTTTTGTCACAAACAGACATAATTGTGAAGGACAGCAGACAGAAACAGGCAGAGAAACAGATGCATATGCACCAATGTATATTTTCAATTTTAAATTAAGTTTCTTTATGTGAAAAAATACTTAGAATTTGTATTTCTGAAACAAAGTATGCTTACCAATGATTTGCAGTTACATTCATTTATTGGCTAGTAGTCCTGATTTTTCCACAATTACATAAATAATCATCATGCATATATACCACATTGTCTTTAACCATTCATTTGTTAAAGAAACTCATTTCTTTTCTTGCCTACATTGAATAGTTAAACATAAACATGGATTTGTAAAGAAGTCACAATTCATAGCTTCCTTTTGAGTTCTCCTTAATAACACTCCCTTATTTAGCAATTATAGATGATTCCTCTATGCCCAATTTGTCTTCAGCCTTTTGTTCAGGCTGTTTTCCTGAGCAAAGTGAACATTCTTGTTTTTTTCTAAATCTCCTTTTATCTTTAATTGTCAATATGAGAAAGCAAACAGAGCCAAAAACAGAGCCCACATGTTATATTAATTTTTTATCTTCAAATAATTTATTTCACCACTTTAATAGAATAAGCACCACTTTTATTTGTAAGAGATGGGCAAAAGTCAGCCAGATCTTTCCACTATACAGCATGAATAACTTCTAGACTAATCCCTCTCTATCATGCACAACATACACTGTGTGCATTTCTATCAATATTCTAGTCTTCCACACTCCCACAAGAACTGTCCATTAGACTGTGCATTGAGTGAAAAGCTGGAGCTTCCCATGCTTACATTTCCAACTTATCCCTGTATTTCTCTGACTTTTCCAAAGGTCTACATATCATAGGCTCATATTTTCTACTGAACTATCCAAGTTCTCCCTGGAAGTGGTTATCGGTTCCATCTCTCAGTGATGTAGTGGAATACCCGTGAAAGCACACCTTAAGGAAATAATTATTTATTTTGTGTCTAAAGGGTATAGTCTGTCTTGGTGGAAAGAGTGATGGCAATGAAGTAAAGTTTGCTCACAAGCAGAATATCAGGAAGCAGACAGGGATGGATAGGGATTTTCTTTTCCTTTCTCTGTTTCTTTTTGTTAAGTTCAGGGACCCAGGCTATGATATAGGGTTCAAAGTGGATCTTCTCTGTTCAGTTAAAACCTCTGAAAGTTTGCTCACACACATACCTGTAAACATGACTCCTATCTGAGTTTAAATACAGTCAAGTCCAATGAAGATGAATTATTGAAGAACTCAACTAAGATTCCACATGAAGTCACATACTATGGTGTTGATGGGATGATACAGAGGTCTTCCAAAGGACCCAAGTTTGATTCCATGAACTTACATTGTGGTTTATAACCATCTATAACTTGAGTCTTAGGGATCCTTTGCCTTCTTCTGTCCTCCATGTGTCCAGGAGCACATGCAGTATACAGACATACATACAGAAAAAATAAAAATATGTATAAAATAATTTTAACAACCCTCACAATGACAATATTATTACATCTCATGACAAATGGTACTTGGAAGTCTTAGGTCTCAAAAACAGCTATATTCTCATAGAAGGATGATTGGGATTCACTCCTGGCCGATTCAAATTTTTGAGCCTTGCTGCTGAGACATATATTGTTTCAGTGCATATTATCTGTTTTGTAGCTGCTTGATTCAGTATTCATACTACAATGAATAGCATAATTGTCCAAAATTTTTTTGTTGTAGCTCATGAGGATCTTTTAGACATTGAACATGTTTGACAACAATCACTGATGATAAACATACACTGTTCTTCTAAAGAGTCAGAAAATAATTTGTGGGATCCATAGTCACTGAAAATTGATGGAGGAATCTCACAGTGATGGGCATTTGCTTTTATCCTTGTCTTATTGCTGATTCACATGTAGAAACAGGGACAACAATAGTGAAGCTTTAGAACAACACAGTTTAATGCCTGGGAAAGCAATAACAACAACAAAATCAGTGCTACTGAAAAGAAAACAACAAACTTTAGAGTTTTCACAGCACACAATGTGATTTATTATTGTATGTAATTTTTTGACCTATATTCAAACAGAGAAAAGAACAAAATGATGTAGGCCAACTTTAAAATAGATGGAATGTTGGAATGAACAAGTATAATTGCTACAAGAAGGCTCATGATGTGAAGAAAAATGGATTTGAAGAAATGAATGAAAAGAATCTCTAGAAAACAGAAGTGACATAGACAAAATCAAGAAAAGAAACAGGAAAATTTGTTTGATATAATTTCTGAAAGTTTTGTACTATGGCTTCCTCAGGAAAGCCATGGCATGCACACTTACACATTCATGGGCAAGAGAGAGAGACAGTGTGTGTTTGTGTGTGTGTGTGTGTGTGTGTGTGTGTGTGTGTGTGTGTGTACAATAAGCATAATTATATTAAGTTAATGAAAACTTGGATAATGGCAAGGTATAACATAATTTTATACATACACACATAATTTAAACAAATCAGTTATCAATTATAATTTTCCTAAGTTCAGGATTTCACAACTGAAACAATTTCACATGTGAATAATAGGGTCTTCTAACATGATTATTATTCACCATGTAATTTATAAAATTGTACATTTGTAAATGAACTAAAATACATAACCTACGTACTGAGTTCTTGGTGATGTTATGAACAAAGACCCTGCAATCTGCAATACATAGTCTTCCCCAGCTACTTAACAGTGGGCTATTGCATCAGGAGTCCATGGAAAATTGTGGAATTTCTAAATGATAGATATATAAAATGCGTCTATGATGGCATATATGAGATAATGAAATGTCAAAGGGATACTCTAGGTACTGGCTTTATAAAGTAAATATACCTAATATTCAGGCAAATATGATATTAGGATTTAAAGTCTACAGAGCTAGTTCTGGGACAGCCAGGGCTATAGCAAGAAACTGTGTCTCAAAAAACCAAAAAGGTAAAAAAAATCCAATAATTCAAACATTTTCACATTAAATCCTGAATACCTATTGCCATCAACTCTACCTTGCCTGAAAATCACAGCAATTTTCAGGAATTCTGAGTATATGGACATTGTTAATTTACTATAAGCATTCTGTATCTATTTGTAGTATTTAAACATGTTCTTGTCCTAATTTGATCTGTTTCTCATAGTTAATCAAGAACCAATTCAATTTAAATGCTAATCCTTCAATCATTACCACTAAAATTGGTAAAAAGAATATTAGGTATGTGATGCTACTTCAATATTCCCAGTAAATACTCTTTTCAATTGGGAAATTCTTTTAAAATAAATGTATGTGTATACCTGTGCCTATTTTGCATTATAACTATTATAAATGCAGTATTTTTATTTGACCTGAACAAATGATTTGGACAAATGAGCACGTGTGCTGAAAGTCCTGGGTTAGAAATTATTCACAATAGGCTCTGAAGGGTCAGTGTGTGATGACATAGAACACAGTGGTCGGCCACCTCGCTTTGAGCTGGGTCATTTGAAGCAATAAAGAACACAGAATTGCTTTTGTGCTTTTTTTTTTCACCTAAGTGCAGTGAGCAGGCATAATTGGGGAATTCAAAATGATGCAGTTTACTAAGCCCTGTGGTGAAAATCACTATGCTTTCATTCAGGGTTGTTTGTTTTGCTTTGGTTGTTATTACTAATCGCCCTACCAACACTTACTTGCTTTAAAGGGACTTGTTTTTCAGCTGAACTATCAAGCTGTAAATTCTTCTATGGCCAATCCATTCTATATTGGGGTTTTTTCTTTTCAAGTACTCAGATGGCCAATTGTCCATTCAACCCCATGCCTATGTTGATAGAGGAAAAGTCCTTTTATCTCCCATAGAGTGAAGATTCACCACCTGTCTTTATGTAAAAGGCATTGTCATTGGATGTTCAGTGAAATGGTTTCTGCTCCCTGCTTTTCAGGATACCCTATCCATGTTGAGTCTCAGAACAAAGTCATGCCAACCTCCTTCTCCCATCCCACCTCTCTTCTACCTACTTTTCTTCTTCTACTAAAGAAATGACAGAAATTGAAATTCTTCTTCCCTTAGGTGGGTCCTGGAAACAACAAGCCTGTTTCCTCAAAGCAAGACATACATTCTACAAAGATTTGTCTCTACTTTCTTTCTTGAAGCTACCCCGTCTAAAGAATTCTGCCTGATACCTGGGGAAAGGACTGAGAGGCCTATGATCTATGAAGAAACTGGCAGAATTGTGCTTCCCCACCCCCAGTCTGGTATTACTACGCTGTGACTTGTTTCAATCAGAATGGTACTTGGGTGTCAATTTTACATTGAAATTGAACACAAATCAGATCTATTCCTTGAACTTTTACACTCTCCATTTTGGAAGTCTCTAGTGTAATGTGGATTAAACCAATCTTTTACATCTTCCTACGGTTATCCTGTTATTTGTTGTAGTAGTGTTGGTTTTGACCCTTACTTGGTAGGATACGTATTTCTTCCCTATATGAACTTTCAAGAAATGTAGATTTCATTTAAAGTTGATTTTCTCCCCATCCCTGACAGTGCAAGTCACAACTCAATAGAGCATGTGGCATGTATTCAGAAAAATCAGTGGTTCAGATCCCACTGCCTCCAGCCATAATGCTGACCTGTAAGAAAATCTAATGTGAAACAAGGCACAATAGAGGGAAGAAAAAGAAAATGATGTCTTCAGATAATAGAATGACTATCTTGAAATTATACACATAATAATTACATCAAGGGAAGGATGAAAACCTGATTTATAGCAATATATATTATATGATGGGAATAGTTTGAACAGCTAACTAAATCTACCCCATAAGTCTTTTCTCATCTCCTTCAGATGAGATCTGATGTGTGTTTTAAGGCATTTGTTTTATTTTACATGACAGCAAAATTAAAACATCTTTGTAACAATATGAGGAAAACACATGAGTCTTGGACTAGATTAAGAAATAAGTATTTTAGCATACCCGAGAAAAACACTTTAGAAGTAACATCTCAAATATGAAATATTCCAGACTGATGGCTTTTCCTGTTTCAAAGACCTCACACCCTGAGACAATAACACCATTACTGGGTCAAACACTGTTTGTTTAAGATTACATAGCTGTTTTCAATATAAAAATGTTTCTTAAGCATGTATTTGTTTTTGCATAGATATTTAAATGATGTCTCCTAATCTTAAAAAAACAAAACTTTTTTTTTTTTTGGTTTTTTGAGACAGGGTTTCTCTGTGTAGCTTTGGAGCCTATCCTGGCATTCTTTCTGTAGACCAGGCTGGCCTCGAACTCACAGAGATCTTCCT
The DNA here is from genome assembly GCF_003668045.3 of Cricetulus griseus. Lineage (NCBI taxonomy): Eukaryota > Metazoa > Chordata > Mammalia > Rodentia > Cricetidae > Cricetulus > Cricetulus griseus. The sequence goes on along the minus strand of NW_023276806.1, from coordinate 19,136,526 downwards.
GCCTCTTCGTACCGAGTGCTGGGATTAAAGGCATGCACCACCAACGCCTGGCACAACAAAACATTTTATTATCTGAAATTTTCTTCTTATGCTAGGTGATATATCACAAACCAGGTAATGTCAAAAGACAAGGAATATCTCTTTTGGTGCTAAAGCTGGCGAGACTAGCATGAGGCTTTCAGCATCTAAAGATGAGTTGGGTTGTACTGTAACATGGTGGGAATAATTACAGGGGCAAGTGTAGTACATGTGTGCTCAGGTCTCTCTTCAGTTTCTTATAAAGACACCCATTCATCATGTAGCCGGAGCTGGTTCCATGGTCCTTCCTCTAAATCAAATCAATGTGAATGTGGAGATTAATATTCCAACTCAGCAGCATTACAAGCACCCAATCAAATAACAGCAATGTACAGAAACAGATCTTTGGAACAGGTTTTCCATGTACCACATTTTTCACTTGGGAATGCTCTAGAGGACTTTAGAATGCTACTGATTTACTTCATGTGGTATAAGAATTTTCTCATATGTCAATTTTGCAGCCTTTGTGTAATCTCTTCTTGAACTTACCCTGTCTTATTCGGCCTCCAAAGGATATTTAAGGTTGAACCTCTCTTTCACCACCAACAGACTATAAACTAAGGACTAGATCAGCCCAACTCTATTTACTGATAACAGGAATAGGATTGTGTTTTATCTCTGGCTTTGAAAGACAACATTTTGAACTTCTGGGAATCTTTCAAGAGCCCTAAACTGTAAAAGATTAGTATATAGTATAAAGGTTACACAGGGATGCCACTTCCTATAAGAGCTGGTCTATGCAGACCTGCGGAAGCAATTGCCCCTTATGGATGTTGTCTGTCCCAGGGACTTTACAAGAGAAAACAAACAAACAAGCAAACAAACTTAGCTTTACTGTAAACTGAACAATAATCTGTCTGGTCATTGTCTGCTCTCCTCCTTTGAGAATGCCCCACTTCCTTGGTAGTTTTTGCCTATTGTTGCCACTGTGTTCTTTTGTCTCATCTGAATTCTATTGATGGAGATCACAAGGTCTAGGAGCCAAGAGGAAGGCAGTGGGAGGCCATGGGGACCTAAAGAAATGTAAACTCTAACATTAAAAAGAAAATAGAAAAGGGGTAGTTTAAGATTTACTTAATTAGTTGCTGTCTCTGTCTATGAAACAGATGAGCATTAGGATGGTACATAGGCAAGTTTACCCTCCTGGCAATTGTTCTTTCTCAAGGGTACATAAGGATGTAATTTAATAATAATCAAGTTATAGTTTCCAAGCTTCTATTTTTTCAACTGTATTTTGTCTAAGAGACTGCATGATCCTGTAGGTTTTCCATTTAAAATATTCTTGTTATATTCTTTTTCTTAAAATAATACATAGATGATGATGATGATGATGATGATGATGATGATGATAGTATAACATTTGAATCTGTCTTTGAAACATCAAAGATAGTGAAAATTTGAATTGCCCAGAACAAAGTTACATTGACTTGTATTTATCTTTCCTGCTTCATATTCATTTTTATTAAGAAAGATATATGATTTTAAGTCAAATATCTGTCTATATTTCAACAAACTTATTTGTATACTATTATAGTATTGTTAATGTGAAATCTTTGATAATGGCTCAGAAACATTCTACTTCTACAGGAAAAAAACTCATACCAGCACTTTTGCTGTATATTATATGCTACATGTTAAAATCTCCATTTGCCATTAAAAATTTTACACATTTTGTGATTTGACTTTTTGAAGTTGAAGGCTGATAACTTGAGAAAAGAGCATGTATTTCAATATCTATTTTCTGTTTTACAGTTGGATCTTAGAACCGCACATATCTGGAATGTCTATGTTTAATATGACATTTTCAATAACTTATTTTGTACTCTACAATCTGGGTTAGAGTTATTTTATATTAAACAGCCGTGTGTGTGTGTGTGTGTGTGTGTGTGTGTGTGTGTGTGTGTGTGTACATGTTTACTTATGATGTGTTCTGGTATGGTGTCCAGTGTGCACATGTGAGGTCAGCAGAAACTTGAGAGTGTTGGGAACCTTCATCACCCTTATATGAGTACCAGAGATTGAACTAAGGTCAGTTGAATTGATTGTTCTACAAGTGTCTTTACTTGTAGATCCATGTGAGACAATGCATCTAGGAGACTACAGTTTAACAGAAAAATACATCCAATTTATAATTCCAACGCTTGTTTGCTTGAACAGAATATGACCAGTCATCATGCTAATATGGTTTGGAGAAAGTCCCAAAACCTAATCCTTGATCAAGAACTCTAAGTGCTTAAAGAATCCTGAGAGAAGGATCAGTTTTCTCTCGGGATGAGCTCTCTGATATGCTATCTGATCCAAAGTGGTCTGCCCTAAAATCATATACCTATGAGCGTAGTGAATGGACTCATCTGAATGTATTTTTTTCTATAAGTGCGTATACATGTAACAATAGTATTCAAAGAGAAACCAATATTGATAATACATGAAAGTGGAAGGAGGCATCAGAGATAGAGGAAGGGAAAGAGTGGGAGGGACAGAAGGATAGAATAATAGGGGATTGAACATCAAAATATATTATCTGTATTATTAAATGCCATAATGAAGCACCGTAATTATACAATTAATTAACGGGAATAAAAATGGGATACAAACAGAGCGTTGTAAGGACATAGATAATTAAGATTCAGGATGCCAGATAGGAGGTAAAGAGTAAGGTTGTTCTAAGGGGAGTTGAAGCATTCCATCCTGCAGGGGACTCTTTGAGCTCTCTATGTAGCTGAGTAGCTTCAAGTCTTGGGACCTGATTTGATTCACAAGCTCCTTGTCTCTCCACTCATATATAAGCAGTGAGGACTGATGGAGGACACTCTCAGATAAGCTGAGCTGCTTAGAAGATGCTAGGAGAATCTGAGCAGCCAGGGAGAAGTGGAGACCAGCAGAGCTGTCTGGAATAAGGAAAGAGGATCTGAACTACCTGTAAATGAAACTCTCCATCTTTTTGATCTGTCTCTAGGGTCAGTACTGTACCTCTCAGGTTCCCAGATTTTGTGAGCTGTCACTCATGGGTCTTAGTGATGCATTTGTCTTGGAGTCATTTCTGCTATGATCCCTCACATTTTAATAAGGAACAACAATAATATTCATTAGTTCATCAATTGGAACTTTGATGATGTCCTTGATTTGATCTGTCATTGGTTCCTATATGGCCTAGTAGACATTTGGTCATGTCTCCCCAGGAATATTAGCCACTTTAGATTGAGACTGTGAATACTTGCCCCTTACTCAGCTATTAACAAGCACATACATGAGTCTGGAATATCCATTCATATATTCTTGTTATATATGTTTGTGCACAAAACTATGTAACTTGACTTGTGATCACAAGTTTTCTTTCATTGAGGGAACCAGTCATCTTTGTAGCCAGTGAGTATAAAGTATAAATACCACCAGGGACACAAAAACTGGGATCATTGCTACGGTTGATGTAGGGACTGCCATCTTTCTTATCTTGGCCATTTATACTTTCTACTCATGCATCTTTTTTTCACACTCGTTCTATTTTCTCTGCCATGTTCTAATAACCATCCCAAGGACTCTTTGCAGTTAAGCGATGTATAGTTCAAGTTACATTGTTTCCTTTGGTGTTTATGAAGGCCTGGCATATGATAGCGAATTGGAACTTGATCTCTCTATTCTTTCTCATCATCATTCTTGGCTTCAGAACAAGAAACTACCAATGAACCTCTTAGTGATGCTTTTATTGCATAGTCCTACAACCTTGGTAAGTAGTGTATTGTCTGTGTACTCTACACAGCACAATCATTGGGAGGGTCTTGTCTATGAGGTGAGGCAAACAGCTCTCTAATTCATTCCAACATTATCTGCTCTAATATTGTCTGGTTCAGTATAGATTCTCTCTTTCTTCATAATTTAAAACTGACCTTAATCTTGTACTCCAAAATATTAGACCAAAGTTTTACAACTACCTGCATCTAGTTTTGTGTTCCAGGACTTTAAGTGAACACTACCTTTAGCTCCTGACACTGCTAGATCCTGGACCATAATTCTAAGTCCTGTTAGAGTAGACTTCCTTTTGTAGGATGCTCTGTCTTGAGTTTTGTTGAAATAGTGTCATGGATATGGCTTCACTGATAGAAAGGAAGGAGGGCAGTGTCTGAGGAAGGGTCAGTGATACAATTTTACATCAGAGAGATTCCTGAGCCTTCATTTCAGGTGGCTCTCCATGAGTTGCTACAGTGTCAGATGTTTCAGAGAAACTCAGAAAAATCTTCATAGCACATACAATGTATCATTATAATGTCTGTAATGCATTTGGGTTTCAAAGCAGTTCTTGACTTAAAATAGCAGATTTGACTACTTTAGGAAAAGAAATCTTTGGCATCTGTGGCTCACCAACTGGAGAATTTCCTAGATACAACCAGAGACACTTTCATTTTCACACATAGTTTGCAATTGTTTGTTACTTGCTGTAAGACTTTTAAAAATGTCTGGTGATCAATGTTGCTAAGCAATAGCTTTGGGTCTCTTTATTTAGATTGCTTTCTCAAACAGTTGATACTACAACTCTACAGTCGTATTTACTTCACAGATGCATTCCTCATAACCCTCCACAAGTGATTATTTTTGAAATTGGATTGTCATAAAATGTTAGATACAACTTGTGTTGTGGTTACAATCAGCAATTCTATGTTAACCAATAGCCATACACTAGATGTTCTTATGTATTCACCTGTTTCTTTACTCCTATAATCAGCTGTGTAGTTTCAGTTATTAAGAAGCATGTTGCCAGGTATGAGATTATAAACATACTATAGGAATTGATATATGTGAAAGAAAAGAATAAGAATTGGCATAAACACAGAAAGTGACAGGACTCTAACATAAGCCAAGAGAAATCATATCCCCTATCATGGTAGGCCTGGAGAAATGAATTGATATTGGGGATCTTTTATTAACTAGATAAACTTTGTGCTTTCATTAAAGAGAGATACTCTTTAGAGTAAGTGTTAGGATTTTCTAGGAAAGCAGAAACAGCAGGAAATGTACATGTATAAAACAAATTTCATTACTAAAAATTAACAATCACAGAGCCCTGTAAGTCCAAAATCTTCAGGGGGGATTTACAAGAATGGAGACCCAGGAGATCTGATGTCATATTTTACTGAATAGGAAGTCTTCTATAAAATTCCATCTTGTTTAAAGGAAGACAATTGTTTGTGTGTTGGTTTTATTCTGGGTTTTACATAAGTGGAGGCTCACTACCTCACTGAGGATGGCAATCTGCTTTATTCAAAATCCACAGATGTCAATGTTAATCTCATGTAAAACAACACACAGAAAAAAATTGACTGAAATTCTGTGTTTTCTGTGCCCAGTCTTTTAAGACATGCAACTTGTATCTCTGAAAAAGACCTTGGCTAAGCAGCCTCCACATTGTGGCAGATTTCAAGGGACTACCTGACTTTCCAAAACTTGAACAATTTTTCAAAGGGGATATACATGGCTGTATCGTGTCAACCAAAGCAGTTTATAATCCTATTTTTGTGTGCTTGTCTTCAGTTACAAATGTTTATGAGACCACGGCATTTCTTTGAGTATGAAGTGCAGATTTATTTATTTATTTATTTATTTATTTATTTATTTATTACTTTTAATCTTAACAACCAAATGAACAGTGCAGGGCAACCATTTCTATTTATGTACCTTATTGTTTTGATGTTTAATATTTGTAAGTATTTGTTCATTTTTATCATGTCTCTGTAAGTGTAGTAGGGGCTGTGCCATAGTATACTTATGGAATACCAAGGAGAACTTGCAGAAATTAACTTCCTTCTTCTACTGCGTGTCTCAAGCATTAAACAAAGGGCATCAGGCTTACTTGTAAGAATGTTTGCAAACTGAACAATCTCATTGGGTCAATGAGACGGCTTATGTGTTAATCTTCTATAAAAGGTGTTGTACTTAATTTAGTATTTTCTTTCATTAGTGAATCAATTATTGTGTTAATCAAATACAGATTCTTAAGTCATAGAAAGCAAAATGTTATATTATTATTACATACCTTACTATAAATAACTCTGGTGGGGCATTTTATTGTAAGGTGAAATCCAAAGTTCTGTTAGTAAAAGCAACCATAGATAAGGGAGTAGAACCAGCAACTAGTTGACAGGAATTAGCCATTGAGAGTGCAGAGGAACCAGGAAGATAGAGTTGCACAGGAAGGAGCAACGAGGGACTTGGAGTTTCAAAGTTTTTGGAGTTTCGCAGGTTTTGGGGTTTCACAGTTTTTCATTTGGTTTTGTTTGTTTGTTTGTTTGTTTGTTTGTTTTGGAGAGATGCTCTCTTGCTAGGTCTTTGGTCAGAAAATAAAGTCAGCTGGTTCCTTCTTTGCTTCTCTGAGCTAACAGGTTTTCTCCCCAACATCTGACTCCTGAGTCTTTATTTGCAAATAGAACAATAGAGACTTAGTTAAAAATGACATTTGGCAGTAACAGCAGAATCAGTGACAGTGGAACTGGATGTCCTGTCAGGACACTAATTGCAGGGCCTAGAGCAGCAGATGGTAGTTAAAATATCAGTAGATTCAGGTATAGATGCTAAGCCAATCAATAACCAACAAATCACATATTTTTTGTTGTTTGAATTTTAATGTGAAGAACCTAGCATGTTCACAAGTATGTTAGCTTTTTTAAGTAAATAACCATTTTAAAAATAATTGTTTCATTTCAAAATATTGACCTGAGTTAAAAGCAGTGTTGTTAACTTTTTGCATTGTTCATATTGAATTCCTAGCTGTTTTTCAGTTCATATGGATCATACCTGGCATTCATTTCTTAAGGGACTGTTGTATATACTTATTGTATGTAGCTTTTCTTATGTAAGTTGTAGCCTTTTGCTTTTTGTATTAGACAAAAGAAAGGAAATTGTGATGATATATTATTTATGATTTATTAATTCCTCCCTGAGGTTCCAGAAAGCAAAGCAAGCCACAGTAGTTAGCTATAGAAGCGAGGCAGTGGTGGTACACAGCTTTAATCCCACTACTTGGGAGACAGAGATAGATGGATTTCTGTTAGTTCAAGGCAACACTGAGCTATACAAAATTGATCCAGTCTAAATGAGAAACAGCTCACGTAAAGATGATCTCAGCACTTGTGATAACATGCTTTTAAGCCCTGAACTAGGGAGGTATCAAAAGCAAAGGGTCTCATGTGGAGACTGATACTCATGCTAAGGGGAGGCAGCAGACTGAGGCTTGGTGAGAGTTGTGGAGACAGAATCAGCCCTTTTAGAGTAAGAGCTAGTGACCAGACACTTTGCTTTTCTGATCTTCAGTTTGAAGTTTGAACTCCAATATCCATCTCTGGGCCTTTTATTGTTCATCCCACAGGGACTTACATGTACAGGCTAATTTCCTTTAATTTCACTATTTGTTTTCTTGAAGATTGTTTTTTCTACTCATTTCTTTATGAAAAAATGATACCTTTAAAGGATTCCTCTTATAAATTCAGCACATTTTACATTATACTATATTATTTTACATTTCTTAGAAAATTTGTACATCAAAATAGTATTTCAAAGCTGATAATTTTATCATGCAGATATATATGCTATGGGATGAGGGAGGAGGCAAACAGAACATAGAATAATAAGTTAAATTAATATGCATAAGCTCATGACCCTTCTAGAAATTGTACATTTTCCATAATATAGGACTTCAGAATACAAAGCAGAAAAATCACTACTGTAGAGATGGCTTAGCAGTTATGAACACTTGGACTTCTTATAGAGGATCTGTTTTCAATTCTCAACACTCACATGATGACTTACAAATGACAGTAATTCCAGTTCTGAGTGGTTTTATGCCCTCTTTTGGCTTCTGTGGACACCAGGCATACACATGTTACCCATACATGCATGAAGGCAAAACATTCATACACATAAGGAAATCCTTTAAAAATAGCACTGGAAAACCTGGGTGCTGTTGACACATTAAATTTTTGTCATAACATTATCAATTTAATGTTTTATTATATTTAAATCAGCATATATCATACCTGATTTTTTCACAGTTATTTGTCATTTTTAATCTTTACTTTTTTATCCTAGTGTTACTATGCATGTGTATGAATACATGCCAAATGTGTGCGGATGTTGAAAGACAGATTGGGAGAGTCAGTTCTCTTATTTCCTCAAGTGATTTACTGGGATAAAAATCAGGCCCTCCATCCTCAGGCTTGGCAGCAAGTACCTCTACCCAATTGAGCCACTCCTCTGTTGCTTATTGGTTACCTTTTATATGCAGTAGTTTGTGACAGGGAAAAATGACCCTGATGTTTTCATTTATCAGATAAATTATTTTGACAAGAAACTTCTTATTTGGCTAAATGGTTTGTTTATAATTAGAATTATATTTCTACAACTTATTACTCTAAAAATAACTTAATCAGCCAATTCAAAATGTTTGCATTTCTTCACATCTATATTAACAAACATGAGGACATATGAGCAAGATCTCCGTTAAAAAACCAAGTGCTATTTACTAACTTTACTTTCCATCTTTGTTGAGTAGATAATACTTATTAATTTAACAGATTATTAAATAGGGTGGGTATCTTTTCTCATATTTTTTATGTTTCTTTTGATTATTTGGGAATTTCCTACGATGTATCCCAATAGCATTCAGTTTCCATTCCTCCCATGTTCACGCTCCCACCCTGTGACCCCCCAACGAAAAAAAATATACCACTTCCATTTTGTGTTGCCCATTCGTCTCTCTGTTGATATGTTTTATTTCCATCACCTAAATTAAATAACTACTAACAACAGAGTCATGATGTCAGTTTACATTCTTCTCAAAAATTGCTTGATTTAGTCTTAGCAATCACCCGGATTTGAAGAATTAATTTTCTAAAATTCAAAACTCAAAAAATGACAAGGTTTGGTTGATCCTACTACTTTTCTACATTCACCAGAGACTATGATCTTATTAACAATATTTTTGTAAAGAGAATATTTTTATGAGAATAAACCTAATATTCTATTAAACCTGTTCATCTGGCTTCTCTGTTGTAGCATCTCCAACATTCCTCAAAGGGCCTATGTTTTTATTCATTCCAGCATTTGGGGAAGATAGATAGTATGAAGGGTCATGAGGCTGTTATTTGTTAACTTGAAACATTTCCGATAGTACAGATCTTGTTAATCAGATTCTCCTTTCAGATGATGCCATATTTAGCAAGATATTATGTATGAAGAGTGTTTCCTGTCAAGGTAATAAGCTGCTTATTGATTCTGACATAACTATAGATTAGTTCATATGCTCAGTTCTCCATGATACTGTTATTTCCTTAGTAATTTTTCTTTCACGGTGACAAAATAACAATAACTTGTAATAAAAACCTTAATGGGAAGACAATTTTGTTTGGCTCACCATTTCTGATGTATCAGGCTATGGTCACCTGTTGTATTGCTCCTGGATTTCTGGAACATCACTTGGAAGGGCATGTCAGAGTAAGACCTCCCACTGTATGGTGCCAAAGAGGAAACTGAGCCAGGACAAATCGCTCCTTCCTTCAAGTCTAAGCCTTTATTGACTAACTTCCTTCAACTTAGCCCTGCTCCCTGAGGTTTTCATCACCTTTCCTTAGTACCTTCACTTAGTACCACCAATTAGGCCCCAAGCTATTGGCTTATGAGCCTTGGAAACACACTCATCAAAATGATAACTGAATCCATCAGTTTTAGTCCATCCAGTTTGTGAACTGAAAGCTTGTTGAATTTAACAAAGCTGTCACTAAAGATGTTGCAAAGTCCATGCCCCAACAACATTTGAACTCTGTCATTCACACCAGTAATTTTTCTGATCCTGTGCTTAAATGACAGTTGACATTCTGCAGGAATATAGATCTTTTCTTGACATCTTTGCCATTCAGGCCCCACTTCAGTATGGATTCATTCATAATTTAGTACTGTTCAACATACTGACTTAAAACAGTTAATGTATACATGATTGCAATTATTCATATTGATATAGTATACATGAACATTGGAATTATTAACTACACCTTCTTGTATTTCCTGTGCTTTAGTGCTTTGGGTTTTATAGGTAAGCATGTCATTGCTGTGTGAAGCATCATTTGAGCAAGCCTCTTTTTTCAGTCACTTTGTCTTCTGCTCTGCTAAATTCATTCACGTTGGAGAAGAGAATATGCAATAAGAGGGCTCTTCTTGTTCTTGTCTTCAGTACCCTCCAGGGGTTCAGCTAGAAACAAAGTTGGCCCTATTTACTTAATTAAAACCTTCTAAAAATAAAGGGACAGTTAAAATTAACATAAATTGTTATTTAAGATACTCCATGAGTACTTAATTTATGTATATGTCAACCTTATTAACCTAATGCTATCAAAAATGTCACAAAAATTTACTAATCCAGACACTGAAGAAAAATATCTAAATACCAATATCTTGTCATGGCAAATTATTTTAAAAGTCAGAAAAATAAAATATATTTTGTATGACAAGTAGAAATTAGTGCAACAAAAACATTATTTTTTATTAATAAATGTGAGAAAATCTAATATTATAGTACATTTTGAGTATTTTTTGTTTTTATTATTGCAAGACAGATATTCATACAGGCAGGGACTGTTTCATACACATATATAAATGAGGATGACTGTGAACTCCAGACGCTCTCTCTGTCACAGCAATGGTCCACTGTGCTTGACTATTACAGTAATTGCCTAGGATGTTTTTACAAGCAGTGTCAAGGGCTAAACATAAGACTATGGACATTAGCAATCCTTTAAGGGCAAAAGAAAATCCACTATTTAATTGTCAATACTAATAGCTAACTTTTGTTCTTGGGAATGTATGTTATGATTCTCAAAAAATGGTAGGCTATCAAAACCATGGTGAATACGAAACATAGATGTTTATGGTCTAAAAACATAAATAAAATATCAAAACATGTGATAAAAATGACCAGAAACACAAGGATAATAATCTCAGAAAATGTAGTTGTAGTTGTATCATGGTGTGACTTTCAAGCTTTTTCATTTTGAACTTGCTTTGTATCTCTAAGAATTTCTTAAAATTCTACTTAACCAAGGTAATGATACAAAGCTATTTTTAACTTCTTTTTGTTTGCTGTCATTAGCATATTTTGCTCATTTAAATTTTGTTATTAAAGACATTTGAATGCTGCCTGAAATGTGGAAATAAGAAATCAAAAATCAAAGTTAAAAAATACAGCAAAGAATATCTGAGAAGTTAAAAGTTATGGAATAGCTTGAAGGGATTAACCCTGGTCTAAAGAAATGTCACTTCTTTTGTAAAAGGAATATGAAGAGGGAAGGAAACAGATGGTTGCATTTATAAGTGATGCTAGGAAACTATATTTTTGATATTTTGTTTGAAATGGGAGGAGAAGCATTTGGAAGAACTTTGAAATAAATGATGTGCAGAGTAAGGGTGTTTGGTTTGAGAAAGGGCATTGCACTGCATTGATTGCTTTCTTGAAGTTGGAGAGAAAGTTATAATATCTGTGACGAATTTCCCAGAAATCCTCAGCAGACCTGGTGTACTCAGAGAATGCCAACATTTATTACTAGACAGAAAGGATGGTCAAGAGAAAAGAAAATCATGGATATTGCTAAAGGACAGTACAACAAATAAAATCCACAGGGAAAGGACAGAGCAGAGACTGGGGTACACTAAGCGCTCAGTAGAAAAGCTCTGGATGACAGAAAATAGGTGATCATGAGGGGAAGAGGGGGTGGCTGAAAGCTAAGGGTTTGTGTTTATAGTCAGGATATAAAAGAGTATCATGGAAGACCCTAAGTCACCGAAGTAATGACCGTGGGCTGTGCATCTAAAATAGAAGTTGAAGGGGAAAAGATTTTAATGTAGTCATTTTGATAATATCCATTTCTACAGAAAATGTTTAAAATGGCCACTATTTATTTAGTTTTCTCCATTCTTATTTAAATTAGAAACGAGATTGTTTTACATGTTAATCCCAGTTCCCTCTCCCTCCCCTTCTCCTCTGCCCCCCTAATAACTCCCTATCCCACACCCTTTGGACTCCCCAGGGAGAGTGAGACCTTCCATAGGGGTTTGTGGAGTCTGTCATATCCTTTGGAGCAGGGCCTAGGCCCTCCCCTGTGTCTAGGTTGAGAGAATATCCCTCTATGTTTAATGGGTTCCCAAAGTCCATTCACATCCTAGGGATAAATACTTATCTACTACCTGAGGCCCCATAGATTTCTGAGGCCTCCTCTCTGACATCTACTTTCAGGGGGTGTGGATCAGTCCTGTACTGGTTTACTAGTTATCAGTCTGGGCTCCATATGCTCCCCCTTGTTCAGGCCATCTGTTTCTGTGGGTTTCACCAGCCTGGTCTTGACCCCTTTGCTGATCACTCCTCCCTCTCTGCAACTGGATTCCAGTTTAGTTCAGTGTTTAGCTGTGAGTGAATACTTATCAAACCTTTGTTTCTTTTTCTGAGAAATCTGTGTTCACTTTTTGGATGGAGTGTTTGGTTTCTATGGTGTTTAAATTGTTTGAATTAACTGTATTTTCACCAAGTGTTTTTGTCACCAAGTAACTTTACCGTCCAATATCTGAAATAGCTCTAAGAGTCTAAATCAATGGTGAGCTTTTCCTCCTAATGTAGTGAATTCAGCTTGGTCTTTGGTAATATTTGGTGGAAAAAGCATTGGCAATATGTAGTATCTGTAACTTGCTATTCAAATGGGTTAGTAAGTGTGCTTCCCTCAGATGTGTTGTAAATCACAAAATGGGTAGCATCAGCTACATTATTCAGACATGATAAGAGCATCATCATTCATCTCATATGGTATTACTCTATTGTGATATGTATGGTATTGTTCATCATTCCCATTTTCAAAACCTACCAAGGGCTGGACAGTGGTGGCACGCACCTTTAATCCCAGCACTTGAGAATCAGAGGCTGATGGATCTCTCTGAGTTCAAGGCCATCCTGGTCTACAGAGTCAGCTCCAGCACAGCCAAGCTACACACAGAAACCCTGTCTAGAAAAAACAAAAGAAAGAAACAAAATTAAAAAAAAACCAAAATCATGTACTCATGTATGGAAATACAGTAGGGTGAATAGTGACCTAGGTTTATGGTAGCAAAGACATGGTTTTGAAGTTATCAGTTTCCAGAATTTACAATGTTCCAATCTTATTCCTATAGACACCCTATCTGCTTTTCCGTAGACATGTATTGTGCTGTGATAAGGAAATACACTGAGTAATTTATAATCAGTTTATTTCATCCAGTAAGAACATCATCAAATGTGACTCAGTGAGTTTTAGCTGGTCTCAAGGAGTCACTGGAGGTGAGCTCCTATGACATTATGACAGTTAATTGTCACCAGGTGGATATTTTTTTCACTGACTATGACCAATTATGATCACTTTCATATGAAATTCAGATATATCTAACTTGCAACTGATTGCTGGCATGTGTCCTGAGACAGCTAGGGATGGGGGTCAACACATTTGCAGAGGACATTTTGTTGCAATGTTAAAAGACAACAGGTTACAGCCAGGTGGTGGTGGTGCACACCTTTAATCCAAGCACTGGGGAGGCAGAGGCAGGTGAATCTCTGTGAGTTCAAGACCAGCCTGATCTACAAGAGCTAGTTCCAGGACAGGCTCCAAAGCCACAGAGAAACCCTGTCTTGAAAAACAAAAACAAACAACCAAACAAAAAACCAACAGGTTACATATCATCCCTTCAAATCTGACAACAATGTTATGTGGCAAGGCACTGTGCACCCAGGAGCCAGGTTTCAATGAATTCTCACACTACTCTCCACCAGCAGATAGAATTAATTAAATCTGGAAGGGCTGAATTACATACACAAAATACAGTTGATGAAGCACAGAATTTTAAAGTACAGAACAAGTTGCTAAACTTTTCATTGTTACATGAAGAAGCAGGATGGATATAGGGCTAAGTAGTTTGAATCTTAAAATCCAGAATTTTTCTATTGAAAACCCCCTATGGGGTTTTCAATGTCTTTGGTTTGTGGGGCTCCCAAGCATTCAAAGTGGCCTGTACCTTTTTCATTCTGGAATCTTTGAAGCAGCACACTGCTTTTCTACACAGGAATGTACAATGAGTACTCTTCACACAGGCAAATATTGTGAAAACCACTCTTAGAGACAAGCTGGTCTTGGCCATCCCTCTCCTGTTATTGCCTTGTGTTCTTAAGGCTGTGCACAGCAGACACTGCTCTGTATCTTCCTGCTATCCTAGACTTCAAGGCAGACCATTAACTGGTAGTTAGTCACTCACAGAGGCAAGTTCCTCATTCATTAGCCTATTAGTTGTAGCTGGTAATGCTCCTGGGAATGATTATAAAATAACAAAAGCCCAAAGCTAGTGTTTTTCTCTGCACACAGAAAAAAAAAAAAAACTTAGTAATTACCTTGCATGCCTCATTTAGCAGACTGGCCAGGGGACAAGAAAGGTTCATTCAAGAAACTTCATGCAGTGGGGGCAGAGATGTCTAAACTTATGATCTGCTGTTCAATTTATTAGTTACTATGCTATTCTAGCCCCAACTTTGGCAATAGAAAAATATCAAAAATTTGCATGTATTAATACAGACAATTATACAATTATTCTATTGTATAATTTGTTTTTAAAAGCACTAAATCATGCTCACCTAGTCCTCTGGCACATGCTTCTCTTTGAATTTGTCAAGCATATTTTTAATCTCCTGAAATTTGAAAATTGCTTATGTGGATGTTTGAATGAGAATTTTACCACACAGGTTAGGGTATTTGGGGGTATATTATAAATATTTGGCACATGGCATCTTCCTGAAGGAAGGACATAACTGGGAGCAGGTTTTAAAAGTTCATACTCTTGCCCAACATCCAGTGAAATTTTCTGTTTCATATTTGCATCTGAAAATGTGCTGTCTCAGCATCCTAATCCAACCACCTGCTGCCTGGCTTCTCCTACCATACTGGATGCCACCTTTGGAACCCTTCAGATGAAATAAACCCTTTCTTTCATGAATTGCTTTTGGTCATGGTGCTTTGTCACTACTATAAAAACGTAACTAATACAGCATGAAAATTAACACACCATGAGTGGTAATCTTTCTAAAAAAGTCATATTCTAGCTCTTTCCACGAGGCCATCTTATTTTGTTAGGGCTCAAAGTAGTATGGAAGCTCTGATAACTGTACTTAGAAATCTATTAGTGGATGATGTTATTATATACAGGTATAGAAATTGTATAACTAGCTACTATGATTGTGATAAATTATGCTGATTAACTTTTTATTGATTATGTTCATTCAGTAGATAAATTTACTTTACAAGAAAAAGGATATACACAAATATACCAGTGTGTCATCTTTCTTTAGGTAACACACTGCTGATTTTTAATTTAAAAATGTAGTAATTGCATGGAAAATATGACACTTTGCATTTTCTTTGAAGAGTACTGCATCATTAAACAGTTGATCATGAAACAGTTCAGACACCACCATAGCATGTGGAATCCCATCTCTGAAGTCATGGGGCAGTTCTTCCTAGTATCCTCAGCAATGTTGAACTCCATTTTTCTTCTTAAAAAATAAATTTTTACCCAGTTCTGGTCTACTAATCTGATCTTATATCAATTGAGATTCCAATCAGAATAAAAAACAAAACAAAATCCAAACTAGTGTGCTTCCTAAATACAGCATTTATCAGAAGTTGTATCAAATGCTCTGCAGATGTAAATAAAGCAACTATTCATGCTGTAGAAAGAAAAATTTGAACAAATGAAAACATTACAGAGTTTGAGATATGACAAGAAGAAAAGTCAGCTCCCCAATAAGTTACCACCTGAGGTGGCAAGTTTTGAACAGATGTACATGTGAGCACTATTAAGCAGATTCAGTAATAAAGATGATTTTATGAGTTTTGAGAGTAATGAGACATGAGAATAGTTATAGAGTGGGGAAAGAATGGAACAGCAAACATAGGTATGAAACAACATGGCTTGATAAACCATTGTGAATATTAGTAACGACACTTACACCATGATATACTTATAAAAAGGAAGTGAAAAAATCCATGTGAAAACACTAAGAACATTGTACCCACTTAACAATTCTGATTTTCCTTAAAATGCAAAGTACTTTAGTATGACTAAACATTTGCTTATTAAAAATCTATTATCAGATATAATTACCATTGAAGACACAACAACTGAAAAATTAAGTGATGTGGCTTGTTTAGAAATTATTTAATTCCTATTTATATAGTTCTTTCAAATATTATTTAATTTGTATGATCTACAATTGGCAGAATCTGTAACAATACTCTCTGTTGAATACATATTTCTTGAATATGCGTATTCTCACCTTTTAAATTTTTCTATGCAATTTTAGAAAAGCAACAGTAGATCTCTGTCTCAGGGGACTTATACATGAGATAACAGTCACATGGAAAGCATTTGATTAAAGTGGTGATATATAATAATATAAGCTGGCTAGCCATTAAGGCACAGAAGTCAGGAACTTGTGGAAACCTCTAACAAGCTACTGTAGTAAGGATGATATCATCATTTCAGGTATTCCTCCATAAAGCAGGGCTGGATTAAAGAGATCGACATGGATCTTTGAGAGTTTTGTACCTCACAGGGCTCTAGTTCATTTCTGAAGTAACATCCTCCAACAGTAGTCACTTAGCTTTGCTGCATACATATCATGGAAGGTGATATATAATGATATATCAGAAAGGTGATATAGCCATAGAAATGTAAGCTAAGTATAAAACAATGAATAAGACAAATGATAAAATACTGGATTCTTAGCACATAGACACAGAACAAAGGTTCACACCCAATATTTTTGCAAATGATTGCTACAGACTATAGAATTAAGCAGTGAGAACTCAAGCTGGCAAATCATGGAAATAACCCACTGGTATTATTATACAATGGAGGAGGCCCACACAGAGGGCTGAGGTAGTATTTGCTTTTTAAATAGTCACTGTCCTTATTGTGAATTCCCTGTGAAGACATTGCACTCCCTTTCTATGGTGGGATTCAATTCTAAAGCTCCAACAGTGTATTAATCATTTACTGATCACATTTCCCCTATGTATTGATATATTGGATGATTCCCCCAAGCAATGCATGATTCTGGCAAGAAGGTAATCACAATCAATACCCTTACTCTCTCAAAAAGTTTTTGTATAAACTTACAAATCTTTCCCCTGCAGTTATCTTCCTTGGCAGTCAGTTGAACAGTGTTAGTTTCCAGGCAAAGAGACCTCAATTGAGACATTCACAGATGCCCAAGGACAAGAATTATGGCATTTCTAAAATTGTTGAGCCATAGCTCTCAAAAAACAGCATTCTGGTTTCTCTCTGCCAGCAGATAGGAAAGTGCTGTCCCAAGCTAACCTCACATTAATCTTAAGCATGCTTATTCTTCACTTGCCAGTCTACTGACAACGGATCTGGGTCTTAGAATTATCATTGGGCACATTGCCCTCCCTTGTGTGGTCCCAGTTTTTATCCTATGACCTTGGGAACATATGTTGCCTTGGCTATGGCCCTGGTTTTATTGCTTAGCTTAGAAACATGCTTCTGGCCAGTGTAAAACTAACTCTGTAATTCTTATCCTTTGCTTCAAACTTCTGGAGAAAGGCAGATTTGGGAAGAGGGGTCTAAAGAGGTAGTTACTGGAGGAAAAGCTGGCAGAAAGCAGTAGAAATGTAAAAGGATAAAACTATAGGAAAAATAAGTAAGTAGGAATATGAAGAAGGAAAAAAAAAGACAACAGAGAATTAGAATCAGAATTATAATTGAGACAGAGAATTAGAGTTAAAATTATAGCCATTAGGACAAAAGAATTAGAATAGAGAAGAGTAAAGAGAGAACAATAAAGTATTCAAGCATAGAATGAACATGGAGTGAGAAGATTCTTTTCTATAATCCCACAGACTTAGATGCTACACTTATTGTGATGTCTCTTTTTGGATCCTGAATAAATGTATTTTAGGCAAGGCTCTGGGAAGTTTTCAATAAATGATCAATATACTCTTGTTTAATGAATGAGTGAGACATATGGCCAATGAGGGGTCCTGCTGGTATTATTGGGATTTCAATCACTTCTCTTGCTAAATTCTCTGTTACTACAATATTACTAGTGTCATGTTTAATCATCTTTTAAAAATTGTTAATTTTTCTCTTCTATGATTTTCATTTTTCCTGTTTTTTCCACATATATATGCAGAGCCATTATTCTTTCCTGAGAATATATGGTTTAAAAGAATCTGTTTCCAGACAATGCAGCATATAAAATAGTTCTCTAGACAAGAGGTCGGGAATAATTACCCTACTTTAAGAAACTAACGAAATCTTGAATTCTGGAGAAAGAATGATATCAGATAATCCATCTAGACTTCAGTCACTTGAAGTTAATGTTATTTCCAAAAACTGGTTGTTTAAAAACTGAAAATCAAAAAAAAAAAAAGAAACAGTATTTAGTATAACCTGAAGAGCAAGCAGCAAAAGTAAGAGTGTCCCTAAATCCATCATCAAGGGACCTGAGGTATACCAATAAGACATAGCAGTGTGACTTGAATCTCCATCTCTGCTGATAGGGGAACTAATTTACTATATTTGACTGCTGATTTTTGTAGTTACTGCTTCTGTGACTACAGGCAAAATATTTTACTTCTGTGTGCCTCCTTTTCTTTTTGTGCATTTTTAATTTAAATTAGAAACAAGATTGTTTGCATGTCAATCGCATTTCCTTCCCCCTCTCCTCCCCCTCTGCCACCCACTAACACCCTACCTATACCAGACACTTTCTGCTCCCCAAGGAGGGTGAGGCTTCATGGGAAATCTTCAGAGACTGTCCTCTGTGTTTCTAGACTGAGGGAGTATCTTTCTATGTGGAATGGGCTCCCAAAGTTCATTCCTATACTAGTGTTAACAACTGATCTAATACAAGAGTTCTCATAGATTTCCAAGGCCTCCTCAATGACACCCACATTCATGGGGTCTGGATCAGTGCTATGCTGGTTTTCCAGCGATTAGTCTGGGGAACATGAGCTCCCCCTTGTTCCGATCAGCTATTTCTGTGTGTTTCACCAGCCTGGTCTTGACCCCTTGGCTCATCACTCCTTCCTCTTGCAACTGGATTCCAGTTCAGTTCAGTGTTTAGCTGTGGTGTCTGTTTCTACTTCCATCAACTGCTGGATGAAGGCACAGATGACATAAAATTTAGTCATCAATCTCATTATCAGGGAAGGGGATTTAAGTGGGGAACTGGTTAGAGTTGGGCAGAGTTTGTTACCTAAGTACCAAAAAAATGGAAAAAAATACTTTAAAAAGTTTTTTTTTTTCCTTGTTATCTACCTTCTCTGGCGGTGTGGATTGTGGACTGGTAATCTTTTGCTATATGTCTAAAATCCATATATGAGTGAGTACATACCATGTTTCTCTTTTTGTGATTGGCTTATCTTGCACAGAATGGTTTCTTCTAGTTCCATCCATTTGCCTTTGAATTTCAAGATTCCATTGGATTTCTTTTTTTTTTTTTTTTTTGGACTTAAGTTTTGTCCATGAAGAGGCATACATGATCCCCTTTAGAAGGGGAAAGGGACAAGATATTCTGAGCAAATTGGGAGCATGGGGGGAGGGGAGCGGGAGCTAGCATAATGAGAAGGTGAGAAGAGGAGTAGTAAGGAGGATATGGGGGAGCAGAAAGGTTGAGTTGCCAGAAAAATAGGAGAAAACAGGATAAGAGATACCATAATACAGGAAAACATTTTAGGTTTAAAGATAAATCAGGCACTAGGGAAATGTCTGGAAATCTACAAAGAGGACACCAACTAACAATATAAGCAACAGAAGAGAGGCTACCTGAAATGCCCTCCCCTGATAATGAGATTAATGACTGACTTATATGCCATCCTATAGCCTTCATCCAACATCTGGTGGAAGTAGAAACAGACACCCACAACGAATCACTGAACTGAACTGGAATACAGTTGCAGAGAAGGATGAGTGATGAGCAAATGGGTCCAAACCAGGCTGGTGAAACCCACAGAAACAGCTGACCTGAACAATGGGGAGCTCTTGGTCCCCAGACTGATAGTTGGGAAACTAGCATGTGACTGTTCCAGACCCCAGGAATGTGGGTGTCAGTGAGGAGACCTCAGAAATCCATGGGGCCTCCTGTAGTAGATCAGTACTTATCCCTAGCAAGCAAACATTTCTCTGCTAACTGTTTATGTTTGAGTCCCACACAGCCAATGAAGACCTTCCTGACAGCAATCCCTGGACACCCAGGAAAGAAAATGGGTGCTTCCCTTGACTGCACTGGATCCAACTTGCTCCATTTCAACTGACACTCCGGCCAAAACTTCGGATACTGACTTCAATCAAGTTGAGGATTTCAAGCGAGATCTTCTATCAAGAGAATCCCATCTAACATGGATTCTTCCTACAGGACCCCACATGACTATCATCGTCCCATTTCAGCAGGAAGTAACTCTGAGGATGCTACACCCCCTTTCCCCATTGTTGTCACTTAGGATGGTTGGGATTGGAAGGAGGTGTTCAGGCTTGGCCACCTCTTTCAGACGATACTTTA
This sequence comes from Cricetulus griseus, assembly GCF_003668045.3. Taxonomy (NCBI): domain Eukaryota; kingdom Metazoa; phylum Chordata; class Mammalia; order Rodentia; family Cricetidae; genus Cricetulus; species Cricetulus griseus. Next base: position 19,115,828 of record NW_023276806.1, on the reverse strand, counting down.
AACTGTTAAGTTTTAATCCTCTTTTAGACTAAAAGGGGAATTGTAGGGGAAGCTATAGCCATGCCTACTTAGGGGCTGGCTACAGGTGTGCCCGACCACGCTCTCACAAGCTTGCGAGAGCGTGGTCAGGAGACGTGGGTGACTGCATTTTTGCTTTCAGTTTCTCTTTGGTACTTGCTGTACAGACTGCTGCCATGCTGGCTGGCTAGGTCGCTCTGTAAGTAAGGCTTTTCCCTATTAAATACCCTTATATTTCTACCTGACTCCGTATTGGTAATTTCCCACTATAGTGCAGAGTTTAGGAGCCCATTCCACATAGAGGGATATTCCCTGAGCCATGATACAAGGGTGTGTGTCTAGGCCCTATCCCAAAAGATATGACAGATCCTAAAGACACCCTATGGAAAGCCTCACTCTCCCTAGGGAGCAGAAAGTTTATGTGATAGGTAGGGTTTTAGTTAGTGGGTGGTAGGGGAGGAGGAGAGGGAGAGGGAACTGGGATTGACATGTCAACAATCTTGTTTCTAATTCAAATAAAAAAATTGAAAAAATTAAAAATAAAAATTAATGTATTTTTCATACAACATATCATCTTTAGGGCTTCTCCTCACCTAGCTCTGCACAGATCCTCCCATGTCACATCCACCTACCTCTATACCCTCTCTTTTTCTGTCTTTAAAAACCACATTCACATATAGATATCCCATGAAAAGACAAAACAGAAAACCAAAATATATACCTGTAATATACAAACAAACATGACCAGTCAAAGACAGAGCATTATGAAACAAAACCAATGAACCAAACAACAACAACCACAAACAAAATAAAAGAAAGCTAAAAAAAAAACCAAAAAACAAAACTCTAAAAATACCATTTTGTTAGTTTTCCTTTGGCTATCTAATGTTGGGCTTAGGTCTGTGCTTAAGTGTTTTTCTTGTGCTTCTTCTTTGCCTCTTCTTTTCTGTTCATTTTTCCATTTGTGATTTTATGGTTTGTGTTTATTTTATTCATTTATTTTAATCATCTAATTTAATATATGTTAGATAAAATAATCTCCTGAAGATTAAATAAGACTAATATAGTAATTCTCACTTAATAGAGCAATAAACTAGACCTTTGTCAATGCAGGCCACAGAGAGATATGAAGAGAATTGGCTACAAGGCACATATGCTAGACACAACTGCATTGCTAAAAATTATCCAGAGAAATATGACATTGATGGAATATACTTCATAGGATAATGCAGTCTGGGTTGGGTTTTAATTATATACTGATTATTAGTGTATTATTATCTTCACATAATTGTGTATTAAGTACTATCTAATAAGGAAGCAAAGTTGAAGGTCTAGAATAGTCAAGTGACCTCTAGGGACTTACTAGGATCCTATCAGCATGTGCAGAAACAATACCCTGTGGAAGGATTTGGGCACAACTCAGAATTAATCACTGACCTGAAATTAACTGTGGTGGCAGTGAGTTATTTAGTAGTTTAGAGGCATAGAACCACCTAAGCCTAGGTTTATTACTTTAAACCTTATTGATAGCACATATGGGATAAGAATTCTGAGAAAAAAAAAACTTTTTTGTCACCCCAAAGCATTCAAATCCTAGTGGTGTATACTCGACAATCAAAACAGAGATGTTACTGAATCTTCTACATAGTCAGGCATGGTGAAACATATCTGGAGAATTCTAGACCTTCGAGGCAGAGGCTGGAGTCTAGATGGTATTTCAAGCCACTCTTTTCTGCAGATGCTTTCAGGCCAGTCAGAGAAACAGTAAAACTGTTTCAAAATAACAAAAACTAAGTCTTCTACATTAATTCCTTATGAAATTGTAGTGCTGGTTTAAAGGGTGATTCACAGATGTCACCATCTAGTGGGATAATCAGAAATTAAAATTGAGCTGCTCCTCTGTTTGAAGGTATGGGTAAGAGATTACATCTTTCATTACCTGAGGGAAACAGTGATCATTGAGGAATGTACATTTGGCCCTCAGTATCTTTGGGTTCTTCATCCTCTAAGGACCTAACCAAGTGCAGATCAAAGATGAACTGAGCTTATGGTAGCTTTATCTGTACTGCACATGTACAGACTTTTGAGTGTCACTTTTCCATAAGCACTACACAGTAACATTGCTTGGCTCATGGCTTTTCTTGTAAAATAAATTTTGAACACTCTAGAGACAGTGTATAAAACACATCTGAGTGTGACTAAGCTATGCAAGCATTACACAACTTTTAATAAGCAACTTGAAAATAATGGGTATTTTAGTATCTGCAGGGCATCTGGAAGTAATCCCTTAGCCATATGCAGGGAGAATATAATAAATAACACATTTTTGAAAGTGTAAACATGATGGCTCACAGCTGTAATTCCTGTAATTGGGAAGCTGTTATAAATCCAGTTGGTTTATTATTTTGTTTAATACTATATTTATAAATAATACCATTAAAGTTTATAGAATAAACTTTAAGTATCTAATTTAAGACATTGCTAAGTAAATTGCAAATAAGAAAATGTCAAATATCAAGTGTAAATCTATTTAGTTTTGAAATGAGAAAAGCTTGTAAACTGAGCTCTTATTTTGTTTAAATTTCTAAGAAATCTTATATGACATCCATTTAGAATATCTGCAAATTCAGCAAAATTTAAATAGAAGTTCCACACAACAGATTTGTAAGCCAATTTAAAAGTAGCACCACTAAACTTGAAATAACATGTTATTTAGAGGTGTGGATGAGTAACTGATGAACTATATGTCTCATGATAAGTTGATCAAACCACTGTAAATATTTTCTTTACTTTAAAATTCAAAGTAGCAATGGATTTCAAGACAATTTCAAGACATACAAATAATATGTAATTATTTTACCAACTACAATAACTTGATTTAAGTACTCAGGGAAAAAATGAAGTTTTCAACATTCTGATTCAGAAAGATTGGATAAAGACTATAGAAAATTTCATATCAATAAGTTGAATCTCATGCTAATTGAGTTTAAAATTGATATGTGGAAAATCATTACAGATCCAAATTTATAATTCTACATCACAATTTTGACATTGAGCTCCAGCTTTGCACTCCCATTGAAGGGCATTTTACAAACGTGGAGGACGGCAGATTTAGAGGTTTCCCATGTAATTCATTTATTAGAATAAAAATCAAGTTCTTATAATTCATATGCACTAAAGCAAATGAAAGAAAAAACTACAATAGCGGTGGCAAACTAAAAATATGACATAAGAGCAGTGTCACAATTTTGTGTTTGAAATATGTATTTGAGAGCTCAATTCAACAGTCTAATTTTGAAATACATTTGAATAATGCACCACTGAATTGTAAGAACAAAAGCATACTTCTTTTTCAATGTCAGTTATGCAGGCAGTGTGGAACCAAATCAACTTGATGAAATGGACGCAGAAATACTCGTGGAATGTTGTTCCTTCAATTTAATTTACAAATATAAATTTGGAGCATTTTTATTCACCCCAAAATTAATATCTTTTACTTTGATGTCAAAATGAATTTTCCTAAGCTTTAGAAAACTTGTGATTGTTTTTTATGTGAATGTGTTAGTGTCTTTGTGTGGGGGCAGGGTGGGTATGTGCACATGAATACAGATGCCTCACAAGCCAGAAGAGGGCAGTGGATTGTCCAGATCTGGAGTATTGGCAGTTGTGGGCTGTTTGATATCAGTGCTGAGAGCCAAAGCAACATCCTCTGTATGATAGTTATGTACTCCTAACCTCTAAGTCACATCTCTTTAGCCCATAACTTATTGTGAAAAAGAAATATTTTATCATCCAAATTTGATATTGAGAAAGTAAAAATTATTAAATTGCTTCAAAACATGCTTTTAGTATCTCATAGAGAGTTTTTCAGTTTATAAAACATTTACATGATGAACTTCCTTAATCTCAATTTTAAAATCAATTGTACTCTAAAATTTTAAATATTTTGAGCAATGGCATGTACAAGAATTTATTTTTTGGGTCACCAATTAGCTCCCAAATCATGACATAGAGACTTATTAGTTTTGATTCCTTGGCCTAGATTAGGTTCTTTTTCTGGCTAACTCTTTTAACATAAATTAATCAGTTTCTCTTTATCTACCTCATGCCCCCATGCTTTTTACTTTTCTTTCCATATGTCCTACTCTGTTCTGCTGGCTAGCAGCTGCCTGACCGGCCCTGGTCATCCCTTTGTCTTTCTCCCTCATTCTCTCCTTTCTTCTATCCTCCTTTTTCTTAGTCTAGATTTCTCCTCCTGTTTATTCTTTCTGCCTGCCAGCCCTGCTTACCCTTAGGCCAATTAGGTGCCTATGACAGACAAAGTAAAAAACACGACATTTTTTATTAAACAAAAGAAACATAAACAAATATAAACACAACCTTATATCCTTAAATGCAACAGAAACAAATGTAACATAACTTTACACAGTTAAAGTAATATTCTACAGCATACACAAATGTAAGACATCTTTAAATAGTTAATATTCTACAACAATTAATTGCATGAGTGGAAAGTTTTAGGACATATCTTATGTGATAAATAACAGATAAACAACAAAGCAACAAAAATATTTTATATTTGAAATATAAAATATGAAGTATAAATGGATTTAATGATTACACTTATACCTGCAACCGCTTAAAAACAGGGTGATAATTTGAACTAGAAAATGATTTTGCTGTCAAACAACTATCGTTTTCAGTAAATTAATTTTTTTTAGTTTTTAAATATATTTTAATCAAAATAATATTACCTTAAATTCTCCCTTCATTTTCTCCCTCCACTCTTCTCAAGTATCCTCTCCTTAATCACATCCAAATCCCCACTCTCACCTAGATAGCATTTTTCTTTGGTTATTAATTACAAACCTATATGTATGTGAGTGTGTAAATATCCAAGTATAACCTTCTGAATCTATTTCTGTTATTTGTGTGTACATGGATCTTTTTTCTGTGACAAATGTTCATTGTATCACCCATAAGGGGAATAATTCCAAGGAGAGGCATCTTCTCGCTTTACCTGGAATCATTAGTTACAGCTCATTTCTGTCCATATTAAGATGCCCATTATACTGCAATTATTATATTATAATCACATAACATATATTAATATATGTGTATATATTATGGTCCAGTCTTACTTATAAAGTCATTTCTATGAGAGACTATTTCACAGAAGACTCTCTGATATTTGACTGCTACAACACTTTTCTCTCTCTTCTGCAGTGGTTTCTGAGCCATGATGAAGGAGTTGTTGTGTAGGTATATCCATGTAGGGCTTGAATCCTGATAATGTATTGATTTCTGCATTGTGTCCAGTTGTGCTTCTTTGTGATTGTCTCAGTTTGCTCTAAAAAGAGTATTTTACATAGAGCAGTTGTAACTATTTTATTTGTGGGTATAATGTTGAGATTTAGATGGAGCAAAGAATTATACTGGTCTAGAAAAAGGGCAGTACGAGATTGTTTACTGAGTTTCATAACCTCACTGTCAATCATGAACCTGGCTATGTTTCCTGTACTAGGCATGATTTTCTTCCTGATGAGTTACACTTAACACCAAGTAGACTGTTGATAGCCACCAACATTTGAATGCCACTGTCTGTACTATGGATATCTTGCCATGCTGGTCATTGTTGTGGTTCATATATTTTGCAGCTTGGTAAGACTATTTAATTGATTGACTGTCATAGTAGCATACCCAATATTTTCTGAAACTATGAAAACTAAACTTTAGAGAAGTTGCTTCTGTGTCAGAACCAGCTCTAATTATCAATATTCAGTACCGAAAAGACAAGTAAGGACAACAATGGCCTATATTGTGTGTCCTGGCCAATCATTCAAAAGGAGTTTGGAGGCCCAATTTTTCCATTTTTCATTTCATGCCATGTGAATATGGCTATTGCCTTCTATACCCTCCCTCATGGCCCCTTTATATTTTCCTAGTTTCTGTGGATATTCTATTTTGTATACTCACATGTGAAGATTAAGTGTTAGGAACCCTAGCTGAGAGAAAACATGTGGCATTTGTCTATCTTAAGTGATATATTAGCTGAACATATCTTTACTACCATTTTGATAGTTTATTTTTATAAACTTTTAATGTGTCTTTGGATTGAAAATACCACAGGATTGGACAAATGATAACATTCTAGATGTATTTGTGTTTTAGTTACTCTGACACTATCTTCATATGATAAATACTTATTTAATTATCAACAAACTTTTCATTCAGCTTCATTTTCGTAAATATCCTTTATTTCTCTCAGAAGATATTAATGACCCTTCCATTGCATAGCTTACATTTGAATGGAGTTAAAATCAGTATTTTTCTTGTATATATCATTTAATGTAGAGTTTATAAAATTGCATATTAATCACGAAGGCAAATTATTACTTATTTTCAATTTAATGAATCAGTTTTTCATGTATGGCTTAGGTATTTTTACCATTCTAGTGAGGGAAACCCACAGTAGAAATTCTCACCTCACTGTAACTGTGTAATATCTTTCATCCCAAGGCAAGTAACTTGAAAGAATGACCTCTATTTTATGAAATGGCACTCTCACTGCAAGACATGTCCTTACTGCCTTTTATAATTATGACACTCTACCTTTTATAGGTATGTCCATCTAATTTCCCTGTGGTTTTAGAACACTTAAGATGATAAAGCATAAGACTGAAAATAGTCTAAGACATTATCTTTGAAAATATAAATGATGGGTCACCAATCAGTTTTTAAATTTTTATTTTTATTTTAGTTGTATGAGTTTTTGCACACATCAATATCTATTCATAGTGTGAGGACAGCACCCAAAGAGAACAGGAATGGCATTCTCTGGAATTGGGGTTACAGACAGATATGTGCTGTCACATGGATACTGTGAGCCAAATAAGGGTCCTCTACATGAGTAGTTGAAAAGTCATCTTTCTACCTAACTAGGCCATCTATTTAAAAGGATTGTTTTCTTTTTTCTGTTCTTCTTTCTTGAGAAATTATGAACTATTCCATCATGTTCTATAATATGCTATGAGTTGTGTTTACCACTGTTGAAAATTCAGAAAAAAATGTTTCATGTTGGTCAAATGTGGACTTTACACTTCATTAAAAATGTAGCAGGTAATTAAAATCATATTTTAAGTCATGACATGATGAGGTCTTGCTTATTTTCTGGATTAAATATATCTAATTTAGTGCTTACTCTTGTCCTTTGAGAGTTAATTTTAGTCAGTAACCTGAAATTCATATCTATTGTCTCCTCAAAGAAAACATTCCTTGTCTAGATGTACTTTCTTTAAGCACATTTGGAAAACTTTTCAATAGTATGCAATTCACTTTTTGCCTTTCTGGGTTTATGTCTTATTTGAAAACAAAGAAAAACTACACAATATTAGTGAAAAATGTTTCACAGAGAAAACTTCTGACTAAAGCAACATCTCCCACAATCAAATCTCAGTCTTCATTAACAAACTGCATTAGAATCTGTATGGGTTAAATAAAGGTTAAAAGTAATGATTCCTCACATTGGTTCAACTGAAATTACATCAACAAGTAAACTTTCCATTATCTTTCCAAAGCTCTTTGTTTTGTTTGAATTTTTGGATGTTTCTCTTATCAGGAATATGTTACCTGAAAAATGAGCCTGCATCTAGCCAGTGTCTTTGACACTGGGGGTATCTGTATACTGTTTAGAATTCTATCTGTAGCTGTATTTATGTTACTTCACCTGTGTCCTTCACATAGTCCCAGGATTCTGCTTTGCTTTCTATTAAAGTGAAAATTTATTTTTAACAGAAGAAACATTTGAGTTGGCCCCACATCTCTAGTGAATCTAACAGAGAAAATCAAAGCTCATTATTACAGTACAGAGTGAAAAGAAGCCTTGAAAGTTCAAGGTAGCAAGGCATTCTTCTATTGATTTCAACACTACTGAGAGTAAGATGGGATATATAAAAATCAGGAAGTAGGAATTAACTTGAAAGTATTGCTCTAAGGGCCTAGGTCTTTGGGAGAAAACAGTAGATAATTGCAAATCATGTTTTCATATAATTTCAGCATAGATCTTTGAACATACAATATACATTTTGAGTGTTCTGAAAGGAAATATAATTGTAATGTATATACTAGAATGTATTATGTATAAATATATGCACTTTATTCATTCCAAATATATGGTATATTGGTATATTTTCTATGGAAAACTATAATTAATACCATATAGTTGCCACAACAGAAGAGTCAGCATACTTTAAAAACAGGAACTTAAACCTAGCTTTGAAAAACAAAATATGCATCTTTCCTATGATTCTGATGAGTGAATTCCAGTAAATCTCTCTGTGATAAAGTAAATATGGCATTAGCTACATGTTTCAACTGGACTTTAAAAAATGGTCCTACTATGATGATTGTAAATTATTAATTTAAATCAGTATAAATTTTAGTGTGGCTATTTTCAAATTGGTAATGATTGCACCAGTTGGCAGGTTTGCTATAGAAATTAAAATATATTAAAACATTGAGCATTTTCTTACAATTTTGATATTATAAAATCATGGGGAGCACCTATTTAGAAAGTCATATAAATAATGAATAATTCTAATTGATAACTTTATACACTTACCCTGTTAAAGTATTGCTATATGTTATACTGACTAGCAAATTTGAAGAATAATGTGTGTAAATATAATTACTACTCAAATTTGATTGCATATATAAATAAACTATATGAAGAAACACTTAAGTCACTATATTGACTGTACCATGGTGAGACTCAAATATCTACTTGTATCTGTAAAAAACCTCTAAGCATCAATGTTCATAATGATTCAGTGTCAAAATTGTATACTACTCAATGATGTCTTCACACAATTATGTTTAGTAGGTAGACTTGGGCCAGTGCCTTCATCACTAGAATTAGTCATGAACTTGTCAAAAATGTAGATAATTACAATTTATGCTAGGAAAATTAAATCAGATATTCAAGTGATGCATATTGTCGATTTAGAAGTCTTCTAGATATACCCTTTGCATTCTAAATTTTGAGAACTACATTGATGTATTGATTTGGATTGAACTAAAATGCTCTACAATGTGACTGGTTATTTATTGATGTAACAGGGACAAATATATTCACGATTTTTTGTAATTAGTTCTGCTAAAAGCAATTCATATCCTTTCTTTCATCTAATAAACTACAATTTACATTAGTCAAATACAAATATAAGAATTAAATGTTTGATTAAATTTTCAGATTAATTTTCAATTTGGTGTAATGAAAAAATATGAAATATATACTATAAATATAAAGTAATTTTAATATTTGTATCTCTCTGGTGAGCTGGTAGAATAATATTGGTTTAGAAGATACTTTCTAGAACAATATGCCATAATAAACATGCATATATAGGTATGGAGAAAATTATTTTTCTGTACACATGTATCTTTTATTCATGTAGTTATAAGGCCATTTAAAAGTAGTTTTATTGTTATGACTAACATCACATACATATCTACAAGTTTAGTTATTTATTTTTATTAATAGTATCTTTAGTATCTATTACTCAAATTTTAAAAGTCTAGAATCATAAGTTCATATCTACTCTCAAAGCATTTACATATCTGGAGCCCATTGAATAGTCATTGTGAAACCCTAGATGTGAACTTTAGAGCTCATGAAGAAATAAATAACTTTGTGATTCTATCATTTATATGTAATGATTATTTTATATTTTAACTCTATTCATTCTACTTCTCTACATAGTAAAAACAGTACTATGCTTTTAGCTCTGTTTCAGTACCTTTAATCTCTATCCATCATACAATTTTAGTAAATTCCTTTGCTGATTCTGTTTGCATTCTCATAAAGTTCTTTAACTAAAAATGTAAATATGAGTAAATAGTGTAAAACTGTTCAGGATAATGTTTCAATTGTAGTCTGTCTTTTTGCTGTGCTGAATTCTTCACTCTTTCTATTGGGGAACTGGAATCCTCCAGCATATTAATGACAAGACATTGTTTGCTGATCATGTACACATAGGTTTCTTCAACAAAAGAATAAACAAACACACAGATAAAATTATCTTTTTTTCAGAGCTTCTTGTTTAATATTTTATGACTGTACTTCAACTGGAATTAATAGCATGGTATAATAATGAAATTAATATTGATACATCTTAAATGAACTGTGATAATGCCTGTATGTGTCAACTTAGATAGGTTATTGTTCATAGATACTCAATCACACATTAATAAATGATATAAGGATATTTTAGGTATAAGATTATGATCTACTGCTACCTCTATGTAAAGAATACTTCTTTTAAAAAACAAATTCTATCTGAAGGAGAATCCTCTGCACATCAGGGACTCCCTCCTGAACCCCCTATTAGGCACAAACCATACCCAAACACCTATTTTCACAGAAACATTATTAGGTCGAAAAGTTAAAGTAGCTGCTTTCTGGCTCTGGCAAAAACAACAACAATAAAAAACAAAACAAAAACAAATAAACAAAAAAACCCTAACAAACAAAAACCAGCAGCGAATGACCTGGCAGGTATGACTTTTAAAAGGATAATTACGGGAGGTCTGTGTTAGAGTGTCTAGGATGCAGTGGAAAAGAACAGAGGGGACAAGGGAAAAGTGGAAGGGGACAAGGGTAGTCATCACAGAGGGACAAAGGATTGCCTGTGATAGAGAAGAGGCAGACTGACACACTGCACACTGACAAAAGGAATTTATAGAGGTAGAAGGGGAAAAGTGGTGTGAGGACGAGGTGTTTAATTTTAATTGGGCATGTTAATTAGGTGGACCAAAGGGGTCTTTTGTTTGCTGACTTTGGTTGTCAGCCTCAGGAGGAGGAAGTGGACAAATAAGGAAATAGATCTTGGAGGCTAGCTTTAGGAATCTAAGGGTTTTCTCTCCCTCTCTCTTTCTTTCTTTCTTTCTTTCTTTCTTTCTTTCTTTCTTTCTTTCTTTCTTTCTTTCTTTCTTTCTTTCTTTCTTTTTACAAGGCAGAGGGCATGTCTGTCAGAGCCACATTCTCTAGTGGACTAGTGTCCCTTCCCTATCCATTGATTGTGATAACTGCTTCAAAGGTAGCAGTTTAACCTGTCTAAATTTCTGGAAGTGGATGTAGAAATGGATAGTGACATAGAACAGAGAAGTTTTCAGACAATGGCAGAAAAGGCTTTTATCATCTTGGGTTAATGTTGGCAGAGATAGGAGCATGAAAGTGATTTTAGGTGCCCTTTCAAAGTGACTTAGAAATAGAGTAGAAAGAGCTTTCTATTGTCTGAGAGAATACATGTTCTTATACACAAAATGTTGATAAAAATATTTGCATGATTCATAATTTTAGTGAGTGCTCAGATGGAAATGAGGATTGTGACGTTAGAAACTGAAGGAAAATTGAACAGTGTTAAATGATGGCAGATGGAGTTCTGAGAACAGGATTTATAAATATATAACATGGAAGACTAGTTTGCTTTATGCATCTATCTGTTCATCTAGCTACTTATTTATGTACTTTGTGGTAATTCTATATAGTAAGCACAACATAATTCTCAGTTCTGTGAGTCATTGTAAAGAACTTCCTGTGATTTTCAGTAATCATTTGTTAACTTGTATCTAGGCTGGATGGTACTGTGACTATTCTCTGATTTGAGGGCAGCATTGTGGATCTGAGCATTCAAATGTGTGGAGTCTTATGATAACCCTACATGATTAGTGTCAATGAAATGAATTACATGACACCTTTCTAGTGAGAGTGAATCAAAACTGTTTAGTGAGCAACAAGCAAATGAACACACATCAGAAAGGAACTAGTAACTTGCACTTACTAACTTAGTAATTGGCATATGTATCTTGGAGCCATTTAAACATCTCAGCACATTTTAGAAATAGGTTTGAATTATAAGAGGAATTAAAGGTTATTTTTTTATTAATGATTGAATTACCATGTTTTGTATAAATAAGAATGAGGAAAGAGACCAAAAGAAATATTCACCTGCAAACATATAACAAACTCTGACAACGAATTACTTCAAGAATACCACCTTTGTCATGAAAGATGTATATGTAAGTGCAGAGGTAAGAGTAGTACCTGTGTCTTAGGGTTAATATTACTGGGATGAATCACCAGGACCAAAGAAACTTGGTGATGAAAGTGTTTATTCCACTTCAGCTTCCAATCACAGTTCATCATCATGGGAAATCAGAACAGGAACTCAAGCAGAGCAGAGGCCTGAAGTCCAGAGCTGAGGCAGGGGCCACGGAAAAGTGTAGTTTACTATTTTTCTCCTCATGGTTTGCTCAATCTGCCTTTTCATAGAACCCAGGACCACCACCCAGGAATGGCACCATCCATAATGGGCTTGGCCCTCATGCATCAATCACTGATTAAGAAGATTCCCTACAAAGTTGCCTACAGCCAGATCTTATGGAGTCATTTTTATTATTGAGGATCCCTTCCCTCAGATGACTCTGGCTTGTGTCAAGTTGTCATAAAACCAGCCAGTAAATCATATACACTTGAAGGGACTTGAAGATGTAGAGGACATTTTGAGCCAGGAAAATTACTGGGAATTTTCTTCTTATGTTGGAAACATGTCTGAAATTCATCAACAGTTTGTACATCTTCCTTCTGCTTTTGAACTGGATTTGCTTACTTGGGTCTTTCTTTAGAACTTTCATCTTGATTATTTCTTACCATGTTGTTTTTTTCCCAATTTTTAATTTATTTATTTTGTAGCTATATATGGTTCATATTCAGAATATTATCTATCCATAATTCATAACTCAAATGAAGAAATTTGGAATGCCTTAGCTGTTGATATTTAGATGAAAATTTGGGTACAATATTGATACTTCAATGGCTTGAATATTTGTGAGACTGAGTTCCACTGAATCTATTTTACATGTAGAACAGTTATAAATATTTGATTACAGAGTATTAAACAGTGCCCTCCTCAATGCATGATTCCATTGTTATATTTTGTTGTTGTGAACTTAGCCTTCAATGGCTGAGCTTTCTCTCCAGTCCACCTATGTTCTGATATCTTCCCTATTGTTAGTATTTTATTTGGTAAGTTAAATTTGTATATGGCTAGGCAATGTGTCTTGGGAATAGACTACTCTGTATTATGAAACTGGATCCTAAATGATACCTCAGAGATCATTATAAAATTTGAGAAATTAGAATAAGAAATATAAAGCAATGGGAAACAGAGGAAAGCACAATTTATAACTGTGGACATTGAGATTGGAGTGATATGTTCACATGGTGATGCAGAGAGCCTAGGTAGGAAAAAAATAAGAAATGGATTCCATGGCCAGCAGCTTCAAAATGAGTTTAGTAGTGACCACATTTTAATTTCAGGCAATTTTTTTCTGTCTGGAAACATACTAGAAAGTATTCATGTTGTTTTATGAAACCCAATTTGTGATCATCTGTTTCAGTGACCACAGAAAAACAAATGCATTAATTAAAATTAATTTACCTCCAAAGAAAGCAGACATTATCAAAGCAGGCAAAGAAATGGGGATTTTAAAAAAATACCCTTTCTCTGTCTTTATTACTGTATTGTATTACACTTTATAAGGTGCCGATTTATAGTAAAAATTGATGTGAAAGCATAGAGGATTTTGTGCATACCCATATGTGGTCTTTCCTAATTTGAGAGCAGTAATAGGAATGCTGAATTGTACTTGGATTTGTACCAATGCTTTCATAATAACTCTCTAAAATTAAAGCATCATGCTAGCAAAGGTAATGATCTTGAAAATACCAGAAGTAATCTTTTATATTTGAATTTATAATTATAATTACAGTTTCTATATCACATGTTATTGCACAAGTACAAGTCAATATTAAGTATAATCACTTACCAACATGTTCTCAGTGGATGTAATAATTGTTGTTGAGGTGACTCAGAACCTGCAACACTGGTTGATGTCTAAATACAGCATGATGAGAGATGGCATTTTTAATGTCAAGACTTTGATTCCCAACTAGCTTTAAGTTAGAGAAGGATATAGTGAAATAATGAACTATATTGCTATTTCAAATAGCAAATACCTTTTGAAAACACACACAATATATATCACTCTCATATTTTGCAATACTAGTACTCAAATGACTACAGATGCCTGTTATGATAAATCTTTCCACCAAAAGCCGCTAAGCCCCACTGCCACATGTGTGCTTTATGCCAGCCGCCTGCCCAATTTAGGGCCCAAATTAATACACAGAGAGACTTGTATTAGGTTCAAATGCTGCTTGGCCAATGACTAGGATTCTCATATGCCAGCTCAGTCTTAATTATCATAAATCTATATATTTTATAAGACTTATCTTATAGAGGAAGCCCTTCATTGGTGCCCTCTCTTGTCGGTGGCTCACATGGTGCCACTGGAGCAAGTGAAGGGAAAAAGGGACACTTCCTGTTTCTTCTTGCTTAAATATGAGTCTCCTTGCCATGTCACTTCCTGCCTGGATCACCACTTCTCTACTACATTTCCCAGAATCCTCTTTGACTGCGAGTCCTGTCTAACTTGCTGTTTCATTGGCCAAACAGAACTGTATTCAACAATCAAAAGATAAACATACACAGAAGTACTTCCCCCATCAGATGCCCTCCCAGCAATTTCTTTCCAAGCTAGATCATTGCACCTTTCATGTTGATACTATGGGATCACTGTTTCAACAGTTTAGGTAACCATGGTTGAGGTTGTAATCATTTCCAAACAAGTGATCCCAAATGGGATCTCACAAAACAACATAGCTACCTTCCAGTGTGCTACAGACATAAAATTTTGAAATTAAAATAGGTCATTACTAAACTCATTATGAAGACCCTGGGCAGGGAATCTGTTTCCCGTTTTTCCTGCCTAGGCTCTATATAGTGCCATGTGGCCACTTTACTACAGTCTCCATGCCCAAACTCATTCAAGGGTTTTCTATTAATTATTCAAAAGGCTTAGGTTTTGTGCTATGTAAGTAGAGGCTCTGAGGTACATCAAAAATGAAAAGAAATTTAAACTTCACTAGAGACACAATGGTGAAGCGAGGGGGTGATAGATGTCTCCCACAATTACATTAGCATCTTCACATTAGATACATTGATGGAGCTGGTGGGGGCTGATGGACAGTCTGGTCAGCAATTCCGTTAGCATGTTCCAGCCCCTCTGAGATGTGAGCATCGGAACAAACCCTCATTTGACTGTTTCCAGCTTTGAAATCAACTTGAACTTGAGAAACCTTGAAAAATTATTAAGCTTAATATTAAGACATAGGACCAAGTCATCTAAAAGTAAAGAATTTCAGGGGCAAGAATTGGAAAACACAAACATTTCTTCTTCCATAATTATCATAAACAGAATACACTATGAAGTGTCATGCTTGTGAATTTAAAAAATTATAAATGCTGATGAAATTCATGCATAATACTTTAGCTACAAAATACTGTCTAAAATAAGAAATATTTAATATATTCAATATTTTATCATTTTTTCTAGAGAATAAATTCTTTCCAGGATAAGCTGCATTGACTTCTTTGTTAATGTTGTCATCTCAGTGGATGGCACTGTGAGAGGTTTTGCCTATTGTTATAAAAGAAATCCTTGACACTATAATCTTATACTGCTTTATTCACAGACTCTGCTCCTGTCAAAATACTTGAAATGGAAACTAAACTGTTTGGATAATGCTACAAAATGATTGACCTAATTAAAGAACAATTGGTTCCCTTGAGAATATTAAAAAATACTATGAAAATTTAGCCAAAGTATATAAATCTTTTAATACATAAGGTATTCAGAATGTATGGTAGAAGGAAAGATCTTTGCAAAATATAATTAGCTGAAAATAAATTTTCTTAGTTTGCTTAACAATAATTAATACATATTTTATTTAGTATTTGGAAGATGATAAAGGAACCCCTAAACAACCTAATTAGTAGGCACTATTTTAAATTCCTCAAACAAATCATTGAGAGGCTCTGGAGTTTCCAGTATCTTATGCTCAAAAGTAAATAGAATCTTTGAAAATGTCATATTAGAAGGGAAATGTTTAAATGTTTATACTTTTGGTTGAAGATAAAGGAAAAATTAAGCAAATCTCTTTTGAATTCTATGTTATAAATAGTTTGCAATAACTATTTATAACAGAAGCAAATTTCTTCACAAAAATTTATTAAAAGTTTTTGCTAATAATAAGAGCCTCAGAGAAATATTAATGGTCTGTTATATCAGTACCTTGCCCATTCGGACAACCATAGAAAAGTGAAACAAGGTGGATAGTGTGTGAATAAGGAATTATATCTCCCAATATTCAAGAGACTAAAATTTAATATTAAGGAGATTGGAGATTCATTATCTAGTTAGATATCATTCTTTGTTGATAATTCCTTCTGATTATGTCATCTCATATTATGAGCAAGGCGGGGCACCACTATATTAAAGTATCCATCCTGATGACTTAGTCATTTACCAAAGATCCCTTTTCCTCAGACCATCATCCCAATGATTAGACATCAGCACAGAAAGAAATACAAAAAGATTGTAATTATTGAGACTGTAGCAATCAAATGGCAGCACAAACATGGTATAAAATCAAAGGAACACAAAGCAAGTAGACACAGTTGTTAACAAATGTTCTTTGAAGATAATGTTACTATCTGTGGTAAAAAATGTGGAGACTTTTAGGGCTTGAAAGTTGACTTAGTGGTTGGAGGGCTTGATGCCTTTGTAAAAGACTCAGCTTTGATTGCCAGCTCCCCTAAGGCTACATACACTTGAAACTCTAGTTTCAAGGGTTCACACTTGTCTTTATATCCTTCATGGACTCCTTTCCAACACAATTCTTCACAGACCTTGAAAGAACAATACTCAACTTCATAGGGAAAAAAAAAGCAGGATAAGCAAAACAACCCTGTACAATAAAGGAACTTCCTGAAGTATTACCATCCCTGACTTCAATCTCTATTATAGAGACATAGTCCTGAAAACAGCTTGGTATTGGCACAAAAATACACAGATAGACCAGGATAGACCAATGGAATAGAATTGAAAACCCTAATATAAACCCACACAAATAAGAACACCCAATTTTTGACAAAGAATCTAAAGTTAAACAATGGAAAAAAGAAAGCATCTTCAACAAATTGTGTCCACATAACTGGATTTGGACAAGTAGAAGATTGTAGTTAAATCCATATCAATCGCCATGCAGAAAACTTAAGTCCAAATGGATCAAAGACATGAACATAAATTCAGACACAGTGAACCTCCTAGAAGAGAAGGTAGGTGGTACCCTCAAATAAATTTTTACAGTAGACTGTTTTCTGAACATAACTCCAGTAGCACAAATATTGAGATCAAAATTAATAAATGGGACCTCCTGAAACTGAGAAACTTCTGTATGGCAATGGACAGAGTAAGCAAGACAAAATGCCAGCCCACAGAATGGGAAAAGATCTTCACCAACCCCACATCTGACAGAGCATTGATCACCAAAATATATAATAAACTCAAGAAGATAGCCACCAAAACACCAAAGAGTGCACTTAAAAGTTGAGTGCAGAACTAAATAGAGAATTCTCAACAGAGGAATCCAAAAATGGCTGAAAGACACTTGAGGAGTGTTCAACATCCTTAAGCGTCAGGGAAATAAATCTCAAAAGCACTCTGAGATACCATCTTATCCCTGTCAGAATGACTAAAATCAATAAAACCAATGTCAATCTATGCTAGAGAGAATGTGGAGAAAGAGGATATCTCCTCCATTGCTGATGGGAGTGCAAACTTGTACAACCACTTTGGAAATCAGTATGGCAGTTCCTCAGGAAAAAGGAAATCAGTCTACCTCAAGATCCAGCAATTCCTCTCTTGGACATATACCCATAGAATGTACACTCATACAATTAGGGCATATGTTCAACTATGGTCATAGCAGCATTTTTTTGTAATATCCATAAACTGGAAGCAACCTACATGCCCCTCAGCTGAAGAATGGATAGAGAAAATGTGGTACATTTACACAATGGAGTACTACTCAGCAGGAAAAAATGGAATCTTGAAATTCGCAGGCAAATGGATGGAACTAGAAGAAACCATACTAAATGAGGTAACCCAATCACAAAAAACATAAACGTAGTATATAATCAGTCATTTTTGATTTTTAGACATAGAGCAAAAGATTTCCAGTCTACAATCCACACTGCCAGAAGAGCCAGGAAACAAGAAGGACCCCAACCAAGATTGCACAGTCCCTCAAAGAAGGGGATGGGGACAAGAACCACTGACCAAAGTGGGAGCCCTGCAAGGGTGGGGGAGAGGAAGTAGGTGGGAAGGGAAGAAGGGGAAGGGGGAAGAACAAGAGAATTGAGATAGTGTAGGAATAGAGGAGAGCAAGAAAGGAGATGCCTTGATAGAGGGAGACAGTACAGGTTTGGAAAGAGGTCTGACACATGAAAAATGTTAGGGGATTCACAGGGATGACCCCAACTAAGAAGCCAGGCAGTGGTGTAGAGGATGCCATTGAAGCCCTTCCCCTATAATGAGACTGATGCCTATCTTGGTTACTATTCCTAGAGCCTTCATCCAGTAGCTGTTCCAAGCAGAAACGGGCACCCCCAGGTAAGCACTGAACCATACTACTGGAAATCAATTGTGGAGATGGAGGAGGGATGAGCAAAGGAGCCAAGACAGGGCTAGAGAAACTTTCAGAAACAGTGTACTTGACCTAGTGAGAGCATGGAGACCCTAGTCATAAAGCTGGAGAAACAGCATTGGACTGAACCAAGCCCTCTGAATGTGAGTGCCAAATAAGAGGCCAAGACAGTCTATGGGACCTCTAACAGTGTAGCCAGTCTTTATCCCTAGAGCACAAATGGACTTTGTGAGCAGATTCCCTACAGAGGGATACTATTGCAGCCAAGAAACAGAAAGGAGGGCCTAGGCTCTCCCCAAAATGATATGACAGATTTTGAAGTTCTCCTCCATGGGGAGGAGTTGTGGGTGGGTTGAGGTGCTTAGTGGGGAACAAGGTAGGATGGGAGGGCAATGGAATGGGGTGGATATGTAAATATGAGTAGTCATTAAAAAATAAAAAAGCATATATTTAATATATAATCAAATAGGCTCACACTCATACACATGAAATACAAATTTTTCATGATTAGAGTTTCATTAGAAACTTGACATCAATTAAAAAGAAAACAATGACAATATAAAATGGGGAAAAATGGAAAGTGGCAAAGGACACAGTCAACAAGACAAAACAACAACCCATGGATTGGGAAAAGATATTCACCAACCCCACATCTGACAGAAGGCTGGTCTCCAAAATTTACAAAGAACTCAAGAAGCTATTCTTCAAAACACCAAATAATACAATGAAAAATGGGGCACAGAACTAAATAGAAAATTCTCAATAGAGGAATCTAAAAGGGCTGAAAGACAAATAAGAAAGTGTTCAACACCCTTAGCCATCAGGGAAATGCAAATCAAAACAACTCTGAGATACCATCTTACACCTGTCAGAATGGCTAAAATAAAAAAAAAAATCAATGACAGTTTATGTTGGAGAGGATGTCAAGAAAGTGGAACACTCCTCCACTGCTGGTAGCAGTGCCAACTTGTACAGCCACTTTGGAAATCTGTATGGTGATTCCTCAGGAAAATGGGAATCAGTCTACCACAAGATCCAGCAATTCCACACTTAGCCATATACCCAAAAGAAGCTCATTCATAGAACAAAGACACCTGCTGAACAATGTTCACAGAAGCACTATTTGTAATAGCCAGAACCTGGAAACAACCTAGTTGCCCCTCAACTGAAGAATGGATAGAGAAAATGTGGTACATTTACACAATGGAGTACTACTCAGCAGGAAAAAAAGCAATGGAATTTTGAAATTCACAGGCAAATGGATGGAACTAGAAGAATCCATTCTGAGCAAGGTAACCCTGTCACAAAAAGACAGGCATGGTATGTACTCACTCATATGTGGATTTTAGACAGACTAAAGTATTGCCCTCCTGAAGTCCAGGCTGCTGGAGAGGCTGGTAAACATGGAGGACACTAAGAGAGACATACATGGTACCCTGGAGAAGGGGAAAATGCCAAGATCTCCTGAGAAAATTGAATTAATGTGGGGAGGGTAGAAGGAACTAGAAGAATGAGAAGGGGAGAAGAAAAGGGGTGAGGAAGACATGGTGGGGCAGAGAGCTTGAGTTGGGGGAAGAACAGAAGAGAGTAAGATAAGAAATAATATAATAGAGGGTGACAGGATATTTTAAAGAGAAATCAGGCACTAGGGAAATGTCTGTAGGGCTACAAAGATGACACCAACTAACAATCTAAGCAACAGAGGAGAGGCTGCCTTAAATGACCTCTCCTGATAATGAGATTGATGTCTAATTCATATGCCATCCTATAGCCTTCCTCCAGCAGCTGGTGGAAGTAGAAGCAGACACCCACAGCTAAACTTTGAACTGAACTGAAATCCACTTGCAGAGAAGGAGGACTGATGTCCATACCATCCCGGTGAAACCCACAGAAACAGCTGAACTGAACAAGGCAGAGCTCTTGGTCCCCAGACTGATATCTGGGAAACCAGCATGAGACTGATCCAGACCCCCTGAATATGGGTGTCAGTGAGGAGACCTTGGAAATCTATGTGGTCTCTTGTAGAGCATCAGTACTGATCCCTAGCATAGGAATGGACTTTGGGAGCCTACCCAGATGGAGGGATACTCCCAGAGCCTGTGCCGTATCCCAAAGAATATGACAGACTTTGAAGACCCCCTATGGAAGGCCTCACCTCCCTGGGTGCAGAAGGGTATGGGATAGGTAGGGTCTTTTGGGGGGGACAGGGGAGGAGTGGAGAAGGACCTGTGATTGACATGTAAAATAATTTTATTTATAATAAAAAGAAAAAAAGTTAACCAAGGGCTGAAGAGTTGCATAAGGTGTTAAGAGCATTGTTTGTCCTGCACAGGACCCAGATTCAGTTTTCTGAACCCACATGGCAGCTCATAACTGACTGCAACTCTAGCCCCAGGAAGTTTCCTTCTGAGCTGTATAGTCACCCTACAAACTGGCTTTCCACACATAAATGTGTGGGAAAAACACCTGCAAAATAAATTTAAAAAATGTGAAAATATAAAAAATTATAAAGGAACAATCACAAAAGTACAATGAAAGAAATTATTTGAGGATAGTAAATAGTGTATACTTTGTTTCATTATTTTAGTTTGTCTTTGATTAAAACTTGTGCTCCCTTCCTTTCCAATTTGTATCCCTTTGATCTTCTTTTGTTGTCTTATTGCTCTAGCAAGAACTTCAAGTACAATATTGAAGAGATATGTAGTGGACAGCCTTGTCTTGTTCCTGATTTTAGAGGTATTGCATTAAGTTTCTCTCCATTTAGTGTGATGTTAGTAGTCAGTTTGCTGTACATTTCGTGCATTAGGTTTAGGTATGTTCTTGTTATCCCTGATCTCTCCAAGACATTTATCATGAAGGGGTGTTGAATATTGTCAAAGGATTCTTCAGTACCTAGTGAGATGATCATGTGGTTTTTCTTTTGCAGTTTGTTTATATGGTGGAATACATTTATGGATTTTCATATGTTAAACCATCCGTGCATCCCTATGATGAAGCCTAGTTAATCATGGTGGATGATTTTTCTTATGTGTTCTTGGAATCGATTTGCCAGTATTTTGAGTATTTTTGCATAAATGTTCATGAAGGATATTGGTCTGTAGTTCTATTTCTTAGTTGTCTCTTTGTGTATCTTGGGTGCCAAGGTAATTGTAGCCTCATAAGAGTAGTTTGGCAATGACCCTTCTGCTTCTATTGTGTTGAACAATTTGAAGAGTATTGTTACTAGCGCTTCTTTGAACTTCTGGTAGAATTCTGCACTGAAACTATCTGGCTCGGGACTTCTTTTGGTTGGAAAATTTTGATGACTGATTCTATTTAGTTAGGGTTTATAGGTCTATTTAAATTGCTTGTCTGATCTTGATTCAGTTTTGGTGAGTGATCTCTACCCAGAAAATCATCCATTTCCTTTAAACTTTTCTATTTTGTGGAATATAGGTTTTCAAAGTATGACCTGATGATTCTCTGGATTTCTCCAGTGCCTGTTGTTATATCCCCCTTTTCATTTCTGATTTTGTTAATTTGCATGTTCTCTCTCTGCCTTTTGGTTAGGTTAGATAAAGGTTTGTCTATCTGCTGATTTTCTCAAAGAACCAACTCTTTGTTTCATTGATCCTTTGATTTGCATTTTTGTTTCTAGTTTTTTTTTTTATTTTAGCTCTCAATTTGATTATTCCCTGGCAAGTACTCCTCCTGGGTGAGTTTTCTTCTTTTTGTTCTAGAGCTTCCAGGTGTCTTTTAATTCTCTATTGTGGCTATTCTCCAGTGTCTTCATCTGGGCAATTATTGCTTTGAACTTTCCTCTTATCACTGCTTTCAGAGTATCCCATAGGTTTTGATATGTTGTGGCTTCATTTTCATTGGATTCTAGATCTAGAAGTCTTTGATTTCTTCCTTTATCCAGGATTGATGTAATTGAGCATTGTTCAAGTCCCATGAGTTTGTGGGGTTCCTATTTGCAGATGATATGATAATTTACACTAAGTGACCCGAAGAATGCTACCAGGGAACTCCTACATCTGATAAGCACCTTTAGAAAAGTGGCAGAATACAAGATTAACTCAAAAAATCAGTAGCCCTACTATATATAGACAATAAGGTGGCTGAGAATGAAACCAGAGAAACATCACCCTTTGCAATAGCCACAAACATAAAATATATTGGGGTAACTCTAACCAAAGAGGTGAAAGACTTCTATAAATAACTTTGAGTCATTAAAGAAAGAAATTAAAGAAGATACCAGAAAATGGAAAAAACTTCCATGCTTTTGGATAGGTAGGATCAACATATTAAAAATGGCAATCTCACCAAAAACTATCTACAGATTTAAGGCAATCCCTATCAAAACCATAGCACAATTCTTCACAGACCTTGAAAGTACAATTCTCAACCTTATATGGAACTACAAAAGACCCAGTATAGCCAAAACAACCTTGTACAGTAAAGGAACTTCAGGAGGCATCACCATCAGTGACTTCAAGCTCTATTATAGAGCTATAGTCCTGAAAACAGGTTGGCATTGGCACAACCCACACACCTATGAAGACCTGATTTTTTACAAAGAATCTAAAACTATATAATGGAAAAAAGAAAGTATATTCATCAAATGGTGCTGGCATAACTGGATGCAGACAGGTAGAAGACTGAAGATAGATACATACCCATTGCCATGCACAAAACTTAAGTCTAAATGAATCAAAGACCTCAACATAAATGAACCTCTTAGAAGAGAAAGTAGGAGGTACCCTTGAACAAATTGGTACAGGAGACCACTTCCTGAATATAACACCATTAGTGCAGACACTGAAATCAACAATTAATAAATGGGACCTCCTGAAACAGAGAAGCTTCTATAAGGCAAAAGACATAGTCAACAGACAAAATGACAGCACACAGAATGGGGAAAGATATTCACCAACCCCACTTCAGACAGAGGGCTGATTTCCAAAATATACAAAGAATTCAAGAAGCTATTCTCCAAAACACCAAATAACTCAACTAAAAAAGTATGGTACAGAACTAAACAGAGAATTCTCAATAGAGGAATCTAAAATGACTGAAAGACATGTAAGAAAGTGCTCAGCATCCTTAGACACCAGGGAAAAGCAAATAAAAAAACTCTGAGATATCATCTTACACCTTTCAAAATGGCTAAAATCAGAAACACCAATGACAGTTTATGCTGGAGAGGATGTGGAGAAAGGGGAATGCTTCTCCATTGCTTGTGGGAGTAAAAATTGTACAGCTACTTTGGAAATCACTATGGATCACTATGGTGGTTTCTGTAGGAAATGGGAACCAGTCTATCTCAAGATCCTGCAGTTCTATTCTTAGGCATCTACCCAATGGATGCACATTCTATCCAACTATGTTCATGGCAGTATTATTTGTAATAGTCAGAAACTGGAAGCAAACTAGATGGCTCTCAACCAAAGAATAGATGGAGAAAATGTGGTACATTTACACAATGGAGTACTACTCAGAAGAAAAAAAATACAATAGAACCTTGAAATTTGCAGGCAAATGGATGGAACTAGAAGAAACCATCCTAGGTGAGGTAACTCAGACACAGAAAGATGAACATGGTATGTACTCACTATATATGTATTCTAGACATAGATCAAAGGATTACCAGGCTATAGTCCACTCCTCCAGAGATGCTAGAAAACAAGGAGGACCATAAGTTCCCCCAGTGAAGCAGAAAGGGATAAGAGCCTCTCAACAAATGGGGAGCATGGGGGGAGGGAATTTATTTAGGAGAAATAGGAGGAGACAAGAATAGAGAAGATGAAGGGGGAAGAGAACATGAGGGAACAGGAAGATTGAACAGAGGAGAACAAGAAAAGAGACACATCAATAGAGGGAGCCACTATAGGTTTAAAGAGAAATCTAGCACTATGGAATTGTTCAGACATCTAAAAGGATGACACCAACTAGGACCCTAAGCAATAGTGGAGAAGCTATCTTAAATGCCTGTTCCCTATAATGAGAATGATAACTACCTTAAATGCCATCATAGAGCCTTCATCTAGTACCTGATGGAAGCAGAAGCAGAGATCCACAGCCAATTACTGACCCAAACTCCTGGAATCCAGTTTCAGAGAGGGAGAAGTGATGAACAAAGAGGTCAAGACAAGCCTGAAGAAACCCACAGAAACAGCTGATCTGAGCAACTGGGAACTCATGGACCCCAATCTGACAGCTGGGGAACCAACATAGGACCAATCCAGAATCCCTGAATTTGAATGTCAGTTAGGAGAACTTATCAGTCTGGGGCCTCTGGCAGTGGAGCCAGGATGTATCTCTAGTGCACGAATGGATTTTGCGAGCCCATTTCCCATGAACGGATACTCTCTTAGCCTAGATCCACAGAGGAGGTCCTAGGGCCTGCCCCAAATGTCTTGACAGACTTTCATGATCTCTCATGGAAGGCCTCACCCTCCCTGGGGTGGATGGTGGCAGAGAGTGGGGGACATGGGAAGATGGGAGGGAGAGGGAACTGGAATTGATATGTAAAGCAAGATTGTTTTTAATTTAAGTAAAATTTATATTTAAAAAAAAAACTGTGCTCCCTTCCCATAGTTAAATTATTTAAAAAAATTTCTGTTGAAAACATATTGTTCGCTGGGCGTTGGTGGCACACACCTTTAATACCAGCACTTGGGAGGCAGAGGCAGGCAGATCGCTGTGAGTTCAAGGCCAGCCTGTTCTCCAGAGCGAGTACCAGGATAGGCTCCAAAGCTACACAGAAAAACCCTGTCCCGAAAAAAAAAAAAAAAAAAAAAAAAAAAACATACTGTTCTCTCATAGAATATATCCTGATCACAGATTCCCTTCCTCCTCTCCTGCCAGCTTCCCCTCACTTCCCCTTTCTCTCAATTCCATTCCCACTCCTCTTCAGAAAAGAACAGGTCTCCAAGAGCCCACAGCCAGACAGGACAAAACTAAATACAATAAGACAAAGCAAAAACCATCCTAGGCAGGCTGGATAATGCAACAAAACAGGAGGAAAAGAGTTTCAAGAGCAGGTAAAAAAGTCAAGATACATACTACCACTGTTAAAAGCCCCATATAAACACCAAGCTAAAATCCATAACATGTAGATTGGACCCAGGGCTAACCCTTGCATGACCCATGAATATTGTTTCATTTTCTTTTAGCCCAATTGAACACTGCTTAGTTGATTCAGTGGGCCATGCTCTTCTGGAATCCTTCATTCTCTCTACTACAATTGTTTTAAAAAGAATGACATCATGAAGTTTGTAAGCAAGTGGATACAACTAGAGGAAAAAACATCCTGAATGAGGTAACATAGACTAGTATGGTATGTGCTCACTTACAAGTGGATATTAGATATTAAGAAATTGAGAATCAAGCTACAATCCAAAGGAAGACATATGGCCATCTCATGGGAAATTGAATTGGGGTATATTTTAATAAGAGAAATCATGACAATGTCGATGGACTCCACAAATTCAGGATAAGTTGATGTAAATATATTAGGAATATTTTTCTTTTCTAATAATTTTGGGAGAGTTTTAAATGAAAAATTATACTTATAGTACCTAATACAATTGTAATGAATAACTGAAAACACAACAAGGGTACAATTATACCTACTTCTGGAAACATAGGCTCCTACCTACAGCTACTGAAGTCATAGTTATTAAAGGAGAGGCCACAATTAGCACATTACTAAAACAACATAATCCCCAACTGTCTCTACATATTTACCCTTGTACCCATATATAATTGTAACATTCATCTCATGTATTAATTACTGTCCTATTAATGTGGAATGACACAAAGACAAAGGCATATCTTATAAAAGAAACCATTTAATTGGAAGCTTATTTAAAACTTCAGAATGTTAGTTGATTTGTACATTCTGATCCTCAGGCAGCAAGCAGGATGGGTGTCTGGAGACAGAGAGAGACTGAGTCTAGTGTGGACTTTCAAACATTAAAATACACTCCCAGTGATCTGCTCCTCCAATAAGACAACACTTCCTAATCCTTCCATATCAAGTCTGCCAGTTGGAGTCTAAACATGATAATACATGAGCTTATGGTGAGGATTATCATTTAAATCACCACTTTCCACTCCCTGGCTCCCATAGTCCTGTGGCCATGTCATAATGTAAAATTTATCAGTCCAAATACAAATGTCCCCATAGTCTTTCAGTCCTAAGACTATCTGGATTCCAAAGTCTCCTCTGAGACTCAAATCAATCTCTTAATAACAACTCTTCTAAAATAATAATAATAAAAAACATCATGTATTTCCAATGTAATATTGGCACAGGATACATACTACTGTTTACAAAGGGAAGAAGAGCGGCATAATGAGGAAATGCTGGGTCAACCAAGACCAAAACCCAGCAAGACTGACTCCAAATCCGGTCCATCCATGTTAAATGTCAAAGTGCTCTTCAGAGCTCCAAGTTCTTCAGCATCATATTGTCAAACAAATGGCCTCACGAGACTCAGTGCAGAGACTGCCCTGCCAATTGACTCACCTCATATGTTTTACTTAACCACAGAGGAAAAATACATAACCTGTTCCTATATCCTTTTTTTTTCCCTCTGCTGCTTGCTGAGGCTGGAACCTGGACCATTCTTGATGTGCAATTGTATAAACTTTCTCTTGTTGATATTTTCTTTGAGCCTTAAAAATTCTTTTAATTCCTTTTCACAACTTTGGAGTTTAGCTGGGCAGGGTCTTTTCCAGAGGGCACTACTCTCTACACTCCCTTTTGAATGAGGCCTTTCTTTAGTCTTTTTATCTTACTGAGAAAATGACAAGGTACCATATTACTTTGCCTAGTGGTACTTTCTCCTCAAACTGTACATTTATATTTGTCCAACTTGCTCCTTTTTATTTTAGATGTGCATAAGACTGATCAATAATAGCCACTTGACAAAGTCATTACTAAACTGTTTGAAATCTCCTCTTTCAATGCCATTAATGCAAACAT
Organism: Cricetulus griseus; assembly: GCF_003668045.3. Classification (NCBI taxonomy): domain Eukaryota; kingdom Metazoa; phylum Chordata; class Mammalia; order Rodentia; family Cricetidae; genus Cricetulus; species Cricetulus griseus. The sequence goes on along the minus strand of NW_023276806.1, from coordinate 19,088,166 downwards.
CTTCAATTTAGTATCAGACAAAGTTTTAGGACAAAGATATAAAAAGACATATTATAAAAAAGCAGATGTTTGTCAAAATATCAAAAGAGTATTATCTAGGCCAATCAAATCAATTCTTCCATGCTGAAACCTCTTTAGGTGGACTTCCACAGTCCATTTTCCCATTAGCACTACTATCTTCCATTTTCCCACTAGGTTAATCCATTAAGACCTAGTTAAAGTGTTCAATTACTTTCCTATTCCAAAGTCATAAAATGTTCAATATTTCTCAAATGACAGCATGGTCAAGACTGTCACAATATTCTATCATTTTACTAAGTTCTGTCTTCAGTACTGTCTTATTGCCATAAAGAGTCACCATGGTTAAGGCAATTCTTACAAAAAGAAACATTTAATTGGGGCCTTGCATACAGTCTCAGAAGATTAGCCTATAATCAAGATTATTCTATAATCACCATGGTAGGAAGCAGACAGAAAGGGCCTGGGAGCAGTAGGTGAGAGTTTTGCACCCTGATTCTCAGACAGCAGGCAGAAAGAGAGAGAGGAGAGAAGTAGTCGGATGGGGGTCCTGGTATGGACTTTGGAATCCTCAAAGCTCACTCCAGTGACATACTTCCTCCAACAAGGCCATACCTTCTCTAACAAGACCACACCTCCTAATCCTTCCCTCAACAGTCAAATGAATAGGTGACTAAGCATGCAAATACATTACCCTAAAGGAGCTATTCTTTCTCAAACACCACATACCTATTCACGGAATCTTACCTTTTCAACTAAGAAATGAGATGCTGAGAGCCGGGGAAATGGTCTTACCCTCTGAGGAACACCACTGGTTATCTAATGCCAAATGGCAGCCATCTCAAAGTCAAGCATTCACATTGTGCCAGAGCAGAAATAAGAGAAAGGGAAATAATGATATTTAAATGTAAGTTTTTTTTTCTTTTTCCCTTTTTATTTCCTCTCACTCTCAACCTTCCAATGGCACTACCTCCATTATTGCCTTCAGTTAATTCTTCCTGGAAAACATATTCACAGCCAACCCAGAGGTTTCTCTCACTTTGCTCCTAGGTAATTACAGATCCAGTTCAGTTACAATAAAGATTAATGATTTTACAACCACTTTGCAAACAAAAAACTAGAATTAAACAAATTCATCTAAAACTGGAGCAATTGGTTTTTAGATGTATTTCTCTACAGAAAGTACTTAGGATAACTATGGTATTTTACTTTCACTTCCTCATTTCTTCCACCTCCACAATGCTCTGAAAATGATTCAGGAAACCTGCTGAAATGGGTTGCAGTTCTGCCACAGGTGGCACAGAGTAAAATAACTATAAACAAAATTTGAACAGATAAACACTGCTATAGCTCCTGGGCATTTCAAAATAAGCCAAGATAGTTGAACCTAGAGGTAACTCCTAGCCCTAATTGTCAGAATTTTTAATAAGCAGAGAGCAAAATCCATGTTCACAACAGGATCATTAAATTGTTTAAATATACCTTTTTTCCCAACAAATGCATTAAAGTTAATAGTAAGGAAAGTAAATACATAATTTTAACTTTTCTGTCTTCCATTATCTTTTAACTTTTTGACCTTGTCTAAAACTTAGCACTAGTTACAATGAGATGTACAGACATTATTTATTAGAAGTGAACCAGGGCTACTACATTATCATACATCCTGGGTTGTTTTCATCCACCTGAAGCCTGATTGATGGATGTTTGAGTAGTTAAAAAGGTTAATTAGCATGTTCATGTTTTCTCTTGAAGCTCAAATAGTGCAGAGGTGAAGGAGACTGAGTGAAAGCAATAAATAATAGTGAGTGATGGTGATAGGGCAAAGCATAGAACAAGTCATCTGTATGAGGTGCCATTCACTAGGTAGAGTAATTAATATTTTGCAATATTGTAATATCTTGCCATTTTCAGAAAATAACATACAATAGATTTATGTTCTCTGTGAAAAAGTGAATGCAAATGCACAGATCAATATGCATTGAGGCTGGGGAGATGTGCTCGCTGCATAAATTCAAAGATCTGAGTTTGAATCTCCAGAACCTACATTAATTCAGACACAGGGATGCATGATGCTGTAACGCCACAGGTCTTATAGCAGTATTGGAGGCAGGACCTGGATGCTCAGCAGTTTGTGAGTCTGAAGAATGAAGGAGCAAAAGGAGTCCTCATTTAAATGTGGAAGGGGATTGTTCTCTGACCTCCAAACACAATCTCTAACACACTGGCTTTTATATGTCCGTACACAAACACAAACATATCTATGCACAAAAGTTAAGGAATCAACATAAAAAACACAAATTATATCTGTAAATCATGTCCAATCCTAGGCTTGAGGGGATCTTAGTATGTTTTTGAGAAATAGAGTGTTGAAACAGATACTCATACTCAAGGCATGTGAGTTTATAATATCAAAACACATAAAACCTCCTTGAAAATTCTTCCCATGAATCATGCCCTAATGTGAGAAGACAGTGTTAGAAATCTTACAATTAACTGTTATAAGAATATGAAGGTAGAGACCTATTTAACACTATTCTGTGCTAACTTGCTTGGGCAGAAGCCAAAGAGTCTGATCTGGGCCATGGCCAGTGATGAAATGAGTTTCCTTTTCTTATACTCCATCTATTGTGCCTGTGGAGTTTCCAAGCATTTCCTTTAATAATATACTAGCATAAAATTACAATGAACATTCAATGGTACAAATAAGTTTGTAAACTGTTTTTTATATACATACAATTTCCCTTATGCATTTTCAATGTTTATAAAATAACTTGGGGTCATTCCTCCTTCTTCGTGACATGCCTGTAGCTTTTCCCCCACAACAATCTATTCAATAGTATTGAAATCTCCCAGGGAGAACATGTTATCTTTATCTGTAACTTCCTAAGGAAAAGGTTACCATGCAAGAAGCAGCTGAACTTTGTAGTGGATTATGATGTTCCAGATATGGTTTCAAAGCCCAAGTCCTACAGTGAGGCTGAGGCCGGCATGAACTCAACAGTGACATTATATCCTAACACAGCTATATTTCCTTTTTACCAAGTTGTGAAGAAATTTGTGACCGATCATAAAAGTTTATTATTTGTAGGACCTGATCACACAGTGAGTTGCACTGCTCTGTGACTTAAGAAACGAGCCATGCTTTTATTTGCAGCCTTGTCACATTCGTTAGAGCCAGCACTGGCATATATGCCAGAATTATCTCATATAAATAAACAAGAGGCAAAAATTATGCACTTTTATAAGTACTTGAACACTATACCAGTAGTAAGAGCATATAAATATGAGCAATGATGGCTTTAAAAGGAAAGTCAGGCTCTTCCAACTATTTCAAGGGCTAGCAACTTCAATTTTATTTATTTCAATCCCCTTAGCTATACTGAATTATTTAAATGATATATATTTATATTCTATTGAAACCATTGTGTGTTTATCCAGAGACAGATTGCAGAACATTGTATTTCTTATGAAAGTCTATTTTTTATTTTCTAGTTTTTCAGACTAAAAATCTTGAAGCAGCATGGGTCAATAGGCTGTAACTTGTGCTGGTTCCTTTTATTGCAACATAAAATTTGGACTCTTACTCAGAAGTAGAAGGAGGCAAATAATCCAGTACAGCATATGCAAAGGATTTTCTTTATGTTATGATGCTTCTGTTACTATATCCTATACATATCATTTTAAACCTGTATCCACACATGTAATTGAGGGTGTGTGCACATGCATGTGTATGTCTTGGCTTTGGGTATGATTTAATACACTTAATACCAAGGATTGTAAAATGAGCTATAACAGTGATTAAGAGAAATGAGGATGCAAATACAGTAGGTAGCATGATTCTTTATGTAATAATTATTACCTAAGCAACTTTGAAGATGTTATTTTGCTCCCCATCAGGGACAAGTTTCTTCATTTATTCCTCAGGTTTTTTTCCATCAAACTATGTGATCCATGGAAATACTATGCTCAGCTTTACATATAAATATTTGACAGGAATTCAAGTATAGTTACCTAGCTTTATTATGCTGCTTAGTAAATTGCCCTATCAGCTCTTAGTTATGAACTTTATTCCTATTTTAGGCAATTTGGTTGACCACTCTGGGCCTCAATCGCTCATTTGTAAAATAGTTGTCATAATATTGCCTTACTTGTTTTAGAGTCTTGAAGAGAAATGAAGTGAGATGTATCCTGTTTGAGGAAGTAGATGGCAAAAAATGCCCTGTGCTTATTAACATCCTGTTGGCTTTCCTAATATTATTAAATATTCATTTAATGATTCAAGACTGAGAATTTACAAATTTTCTCTCATTCTGTGTTTTCTGTGCTTTTCTAGTTTTAAAGTAAATGATTTTATGGCAGTAAATCTCCAAATTATATTATATTATATGAATATATATTATCTATACAAACATATATTACACACTCAAACATATATGTACGTGTGTGTGTGTGTGTGTGTGTGTGTGTGTGTAAAACAAATCCAGGAAGTAAACATATTTAGGGGTTAAGAGGTACAAAACACAGTACATCTCAATGTTCTACCACAAGACAAGAAAGGTCACTTCTAATGCTACCTGACAAAGGCTGGCTGAGTTGTTTCTTCTCTGGTGCACACACCGGGAGACAGATTGTATAGAAGACACATATAACAAAAAAAATCACATTAATCCACACAAATGGCTGAGAAAATCTAAATCACAAAGCAGACTATTTAATCATTGTTACACTTTCAAGACAAACAGTCTGTGGCTTTAGTGCTGTGATTCAGAGGAAAGGCAGAAGCCAAGCACTTACCTGAGCTGACTGTACCATCAACCTGCTCAGAGCTAAAACACTGTTCATTCGCACACTCATACAGGACATCCAACATTCTAAGGAGAACCAGGGCAATGGGGTGAAGAAAGGAGGCAGAGCTATAGTCACACAGGTTGTACTACATACATGACACATCCATATAAGACACATGTACACATGCCTGTCTCTCTGCATATAAAACAAGTGGGTCTCCTTAAGTGACATACCAAAATCATTGGTCGGTATTGTTTTATCTATATGTTAGCCTTTTTATTGTTTTGTGTGCTTCATGGATTTTGCCACCCAAATCTCTTTCATAACTAAGAACACAAATGAAATTATTTACACCTCCTGTTTCTGAAACAGAACACTTGTCATAAACAACTGAAAGTATAAAGGGTTTATTTTGCCTCATGATTCAAGTCCAATCTATTACATCCTGGAATTTATGACATCAGAGCTGGTCACATTGCAGCATTGGTCAAGAAGCAGCAGGTTTTGAATAATGTGTCTCACTTCCCTGTCATCTTTTTAGTGAATCTGGTAGAAACCCAGCCAATGAAATGATCCTGCCCATGTTTAACGTGATGGTCCCACCACAGCTGATGAAATCTAACAATGATCTCCAAGGTATATCCAGAGATTTTTTACAATGGTGAGTCTAAATCCCACAAAGTTGACAATCCAGCAGTTGAGACTAACCACCATCACACATGATCTTTAGGATGTGTGCGCAAGTTAGTCCTCTTGACAGAACTCTTACGACTCTCTCCACCATAGTCAAAAGTGCTGGGTGCATAAATCGCTATTGGCTTTACTTGGCAAGGGTAAAAAAATGAAGCATGTAATTCTTGTGAAACCAAACCTCATTTACTTTCCTGTATTTTTTATGTCTCACCATAGACCCTTACTGTTGTTTCTATAAACTGCTTATTGTTACACTTGGAATTAAGTATCACACTAACTAGTAGAAACAAGCCACCTTCATGGTAATACATCTTTAATTTGTTTTGACAACTGGAGCCTCATAAATTAAGCTTTTTTTTAACAGCATGAGCCAGATTATGGCAACACATTTTGTATGAATGAATCCATATGACTGAATCCTATTACTTGTTTGAAGCTCACTCTGATGCTATTGTCTTTTATTTTACACATTTTCAACTAAATGGCACTTAAGGTATTCCCCAGAAATGATCTATGGTGGCATTTCCTTCTATTTTATATTTTTCATATCTGAAGTTGCAGAAAACTACTATTCAAATCAAAATAAATGCAGAAGTTATCTATACAGATGAATAGAACAGGTGATTGTCCCGTATTAGAACTTTGTCCCTCAGCAGAGGAAAATGACTCTCATGTCTCCTAAGTGCTCATTCAACTTTGCCCAAAATTTTTTCTTCATGTAAATATCTGACTTTTTATGTAAGAGAATAATGTTTTCTTCCTAGGGTTGCACAAAGTTGAAAAGAAAATGATGAATATCAACTGTATGTCAAAGAATAGATGCTCAACAATTTTGTTTTTTCTCCTACTTTTCTTTTGTGTAGAACCTCATAATTAACAGTCACAAGTGGATATCTTAACTATAAATTTAATTTGAGATGCAATTAAAAGAATGTGCTGGCTTTCTGAAAGAGAAATGGGTGCTTGATGAAGGCGATTCTTGCTGCAGTGAATAGAAACAAATGGAAGATTACAGACTTCAAAGCTGTGAGTGTAATGTCAGCATATAGGTTCTCGCCAAGGCAAACTGCATTGCAAGGAGGGATTGTCAGGAAAGATGTCATAGATTACAGAAGATTTTAGAAATGTTTGAAGTAAAACTAATTATAGCTTTTAAATGACATAGAAGAAAATCGAAGACTTGTTTCTGCTTGTAAATTTGAATAACTGAAAGAGCAGACCTTAGTGCAGCATTGGCAAAATTAAAATTAGAAGTCATTGTTCTCAGATGTTTGCACAAGGCAAGGCTGTGGATTCCTGTAATTCAGGCACATGAATGTTTACTGTGAACAAAGCAAAAGATAAACGATAACTGCTGCCCATTATGATCAACTATGAAACTTTGTTAACCAGTTAAATATAGTACGGGGAATCAGGGAGTGTGCTCCAGCAGAAATGCTCTACTTAAACTATTGTTACTGTATTAATTGCAAGATTAGGATAAGTTGGGGTGAATTAGGAATGACTTTGAAAAAATAAAACAGGACTTGGCTACATTAATGTATACACAGTTAATAGATTAATACACAGATGATAGATAGAGTGACGATAGACAAACGGATGACAGACAGACACAGAGTTATAAGTAGATAAGTATATATACACAGAGTATATAAGATGGAATTTGAGCAACTCACTAGGTGTATGATTATTTATAATGCAGGTAGTAAAACATGAAAGATTAGTTCTTCCAAATCTGAAGGAGCAATTACTTTTAACCTGTTACAGTTCAAGACAATGTAGGAACTTGTCTAACTTGGCATTTCTTCCTACCACACTCACTCTGCCTTCTCCTCTTCTAAAGTCTATCATAGTTACAAAGAGAAAGGTTACGACACCTTGTGCTTGCTGGCAAGGATTAATCAGGGACTCTCTGCCAGTTAATTGCCCTGAAGTGAGCAATATTGTCCTGCCTGCCATACTAATATAGCTGAAATGCTAGCATTTCAGCTTACCCACAAGAGCAGATAGAGTATGGAAGCTACAGTTTGAGATGAGACAAAGGGGAAGGAAAGACAGACTCTTATTCAGAATGTGCATGCTGTTTATTCAGCTGGAACAAGCCAGCTAGGCTGGAGTATGCCATGGTGAGATGAGAACCACTTGCTACACACAGCTTTGATCACAAAGACTTGGACTTTGTAAATCCAGACCAAATTTCCTTTACTCCCTGAAATGTTTCAGGCTGTGAGCATACTAAAAGTATTCCATGGTATACATTATTAGTATTCAATTTGTAGTTTCAAAGTCTCTGTGGATTTAGGCAGCCTTCCTCCTTTTCTTTGCAGTGGCAACAGTGTGAAAATTTGGTTTACACCCAATGAGCAACTTGAGATGGTTTTGCTTATAAGATATAGTCAGTCAGTGTATTTTGGCTCATGTATCCATCATTATATTTTGCCCTTAATTGAAACTGGACTTGAACAGAAGTCTCTGAAGCAACACTGTGTTAATACTTAGTCCACTCACTGTTATTAATGGAGACAGTAACGCATAATGAAATGCCATTAGTTAGCTCATGTAATATTGGTTTCTAATTTGAGATATCACAACTTGGATATTAGTATATTAGTTACTCAGATTCATAGCGTGGTCACTATGGTGAAAATGTGCCTTCGTCTACTACTAGAACTGTCAGAAAATAGAATGATGTCTATTTTTTTATTGGGATAAATAAGAAATCTTTGAAGCTTTCACACCATTATAGATCGATGATTCAATCCATAAAGAAAGCTACAGAAAATCATCTTGACTGCTTTTTTCTCTGCAGTTCTTGTCTTAGCCTGTACTTGCCATGAACTACATCTTTGAAATTGTTCTTTATTTCAGACCAAGAGTTAGAAACATTATCCTGCTGGATTCGGGGTTAAAGGGCTTCAAAACATGGAAGACATATTTCTATATCCATGACTTCTGCGAGTTTAAAGGAGGTCACCACTTGATCAGCTGTTGGGAGCATGATGCTTACTCATGGCCCAGACTCCTAACCTCTGACCCTGAGTTTGCTTTAGCTAATGTGGAGTGTTTGTGCCCCAGAGCAATCTTACTTCTATCCACATCTATTGTACAAGACTAGTTTCAAAAATTGCTTTTATATTCTGGGAAATTACAGTCCAAGACATGTTAAAGTTTCAGCTGGACACTTTCAAGTCTGGTTTCTTTGTAAAGAGCTAGCTATAGCTGTTTGGTGAAAACACTTCTATTTGGCTTCAAATTCAGTTGGAGGAGAGGTATGGGGATGTCATGTAAACACAATCAAGCCATTTGTAGCAAAATAATGGAAGAAGGGGGATGGGTAATGAAGTGCGGGAGCAGAGCAACACTTTTCTAGTCAATTTAGCTAGATTGTCTTCCTCTAATTATTTTTCTCCCTACAGGGTGGGAGGGGAGAATATCAATATTGTAAAGCTAAACTTTATCTTTGCTGCCTTTATTTCTTTTCAAGGTACTATGCATGACATCATGGAAGCAAGGAACAGCAACTACATATTGTGCTATTTGTTGGCAGTTGCTATGTGGGTGCTTGTATAGAAGGTTTATATTTCAAGTGAATTGTTTGCTTTAGGGAACAATTGCACAAAATATTTTCAAGGTGGGAGTATGTTCTTTTATTTACACATAAAAATGATTCTATAATCTTCAAAAAAGTAATTATAGGTATTTTTCTATAATAATATAGTAATAAATAATGTGACTATAAATGTGATAATTATTCAAAGTTAAGGGAAAATTTCTTTTTTTATTAATTCAGTTAGGGTGCAAGCTTGTTTCACATGTAAGTCCGTTCTCCCTCTCCCTCTCCTCACACCCATCCCTCCTCCCGCACCCCCAACAGACCCTCACCCCATCCACCCACCACTCCCCAGGCAGGGTAGGGCCCTCAACGGGGCTCTGCAAAGTCCACTAAATCTTCCTGTGCTGGTCCTGGGCCCTTCCCCATGTGTCCAGGGCCAGAGTGTAACCCTTCACATGGGATGGGCTCTCAAAGTCCCTTCTTACACCAGGGAAAAATTCTAATCCACTTCCAGAGGCTCCCTGGAGTGCAGAGGCCTCCTTATTGACATCCATGTTCAGGGATCTGGATCAGTCTGTTACTGGCCTCCCCAACAGCATCTGGGGTCGTTGTGCTCTCCCTTATTCAGTCCAACTGTTTCTATGGGTTTCTCCAACCTGGTACAGACTCCTTCAATCTTCATTCCTCCCTCTCTTCAACTAAATTCCAGATTTCAGCTCACTGTATTTCTGTGGATGTCTGTCTCTGCTTCCATCAGCCACTGGATGAGGGCTCTAGGATTGCATAAAGAGTAGTCATCAACCTCATTTTAGGGGAAGGACTTTTAGGTTATCCTCTCCTCCATTGCCTGGATTTTCAGATCGTGTCATCCTTGTAGGTCTCTGGAGATCTCCCTGCTTCCAGATCTCTTCTTGGACATATAGTGGCTCCCTCTAATATGGTATCTCTCATCCTGCTCTCTCTCCTCTATTCTTTCCCCTACTCAATATCTCTGCTCCTCCATTTCCTCTCCTCTACTCCTCTTCTCATGCTTTTATTGTGGTAGCACCATCTCCCCTATCCTCATGCTCTCAATTAGCTCAGGAGTTCATGCCACTTCCCAACCCTGGGGTCTATTTATCCCTTAGAGTCCTTCATGTTTCCTAGTTTCTTTGGTGAAGAGGATTATAGGCTGCTAAACCTTTGCTCTATGTCTAAAACTCAGATATGAGTAAGTACATACCATGTTTGTCTTTTTGTGACTGGGTTACCTCACTCAGGATGGTTTCTTCTAGTTCCATCCATTTGCCTGTGAATTTCAAGATTCCATTGCTTTTATCTGCCGAGTAGTATTCCATTGTATAAATGTACCACATTTTCTCTATACATTCTTCAGTTGATGGGCATCTAGGTTGCTTCCAGGTTCTGGCTATTACAAACAATGCTGCTATGAACATGATTGAACATATGTCCTTGTTGTATGAACATGCACTATTTGGGTATATACCCAAGAGAGAAATGGCTGGATCTTGAGGTAGATTGATTTCCATTTTTCTGAGCAACCACCATACTGATTTCCAGAGTGGTCTTGCAAGTTCACACTCCCACCATCAATGGAGGAGTGTTTCTTCTTCTCCGCATCCTCTCCAGCATAGGTTGTCATCGGTATTTTTGATTTTAGCCATTCTGACAGGTGTGAGGTGGTATCTCAGAGTTGTTTTGAGTTGCATTTCTCTGATGGCCAAGGATTTTGAGCACTTTCTTAAGTGTCTTTCAGCCATTTCAGATTCCTCTGTTGAAAATTCTCTGTTTAGTTCTGCACCCCACTTTTTAATTTCATTGTTTGGTGTTTTGATGGCTAGCTTCTTGAGCTCCTTGTATATTTTGGAAATCGGCCCTCTGACAGATGTGGGGTTGGTGAAGATCTTTTCCCATTCTGTGGGTGGTCATTTTGTCTTACTGACTGTGTCCTTTGCCTTACAGAAGCTTCTCAGTTTCAGGAGGTCCCATTTATTAATTGCAGATCTCAGTGTCTGTTCTACTGGTGTGATGTTCAGGAATCGGTCTCTTGTGTCAATTTTTTCAAGGGTAATTCCCACTTTCTCTTCTAGAAGATTCAGTGTGGCTGGATTTATGGAGAGATCTTTGATCCCTTTTCACTTAAGTTTCATGCATGGTGACAGGTATGGATCTATCTGCAATCTTCTGCATGTCCGAATCCAATTGTGCCAGTACCATTTGTTGAAGATGCTATCTTTTTTCCATTGTACAGCTTTAGCACCTTTGTAAAAAAATAAGGTGTTCATAGGTGCATGGGTTTATATCTGGGTCTTAAATTCTATTCCATTGGTCTATCTGTCTATTTTTGTGCCAACACCAAGTTGTTTTCAGAACTATGGCTCTATAGTAGAGCTTGAAGTTGGGGATGGTGATGCCTCCAGAAGATCCTTTATTGTAAAGAGTTGTTTTGGCTATCCTGGGGTTTTTTCCATATAAAGTTGAGTATTGTTCTTTAAATGACTGTGAAAAACTGTGTTGGGATTTTGATGGGGATTGTGTTGAATCTGTAGATTGCTTTTGGCAGGATTGCCATTTTTACTAAGTTAATTCTACATATCCAAGAAAATGGGAGATCTTTCCATTTTCTGGTATCTTCTTTAATTTCTTTCTTTAAAGTCTCAAAGTTCTTATTGTACAGGTCTTTCACTTTTTTGGTTAGTGTTACCCCAAGATATTTTATTTTGCTTGTGGATATTGTGAAATGTGACTTTCCATGATTTCTTTCTCATTGGGCTTATCATCTGTATATAGTAGGGCTACCGATTTTTTTAGTTAATTTTGTGTCCTGCTACATTGCTGAAAGTGTTTATCAGCTGTAAGAGTTCCCTGGTAGAGTTTTTCGGGTCACTAATGTAGACTATCATGTCATCTGCAAATAGTGAAAGTTTGACTTCTTCCTTTCCAATTTGTATCCCTTTGATCCCCTTTTCTTGTCTTATTGCTTTATCTAGAACTTCAAGTAAAATATTGAAGAGATATGGAGAGAGTGGACAGCCTTGTCTTGTTCCTGATTTTAGAGGAAACGCTTTGAGTTTCTCTCCATTTAATTTGATGTTGGCTATTGGTTTGGTGTATATTGAATTTATCATGTTTAGATCAGTTCTGTTATTCCTGTTCTCTCCAAGATCTTTATCATATAGGGATGTTGGATTTTGTCAAAGGCTTTTTCAGCATCTAGTGAGACAATCATGTGATTTTTCTTTTTCAGTTTGTTTATATGGTTTACATTGATGGATTTTCGTATGTTGAACCATCATTTCATCCCTGGGATGAAGCCTAATTGATGGTGGTGGATGATTTTTCTGATATGTTCCTGGATTCAGTTCACCAATATTTTATTGAGTATTTTAGCAACGATGTTCATGAGGGATATTAGTCTGTAGTTCTCGTTCTTAGTCATATCTTTGTGTGGCTTGGGTATCAAAGTGATTGTAGACTCGTAGAAAGAGTTTGGCAATATCCGATCTGCTTCTATTATGTGGAACAGTTTGAGGAGTACTGGTATCAGCTCTTGTTTGAATTTCTGGTAGCATGAAAGCTGAAATAGACACAATAAAGAAAACACAGAATGAGGCGATGCTGGAAATGGAAAGACTGGATAAATGTTCAGGATCTAAAGATGTGAGTATAACTAATAAAATTCAAGAGACAGAAGAGAGAATCTCAGCTGTTGAAGACTTGCTAGAGGATATACATTCATCAACCAAAGAAAACCTCAAGTCCACAAATCCCTAACACAAAATATCCAGGAAATATGGCACACCGTGAAAAGAACAAACCTAAGAATAATAGGTATAGAAGAAGGTGAAGAAACACTGCCAAAAAGTTACAGAAAACATATTCAACAAAATCATAGACGAAAACTTCACCAACCTACAGAAGAATATGCCTATGAAAGTAGAAGAAGCTTACAGGACACCAAACAGATTGGACCACAAAAAGAATTTCCCCCGACACATCATAATCAAAACACCAAACCAACAGAATAAAGAGAAAATATTAAGAGCAGCAAAGGAATAAGGACAAGTAACATATAAAGGCAAACCAATCAGAATCACACTGGACTTCTCAATGGAAACTCTGAAAGCCAGAAGGTCTTGGATAGATACCATACAAGCCCTAAGGGAGCAGGGATGTCAACCCAGACTACTGTACCCAGCAAAACTTGCAATCACTATAGATAGAGAAAACAAGATATTCCATCACAAAAACAGATTTAAACAATACATATCCACAAATCCAGCACTACAGAAGGTTCTGGAAGGAAAACTCCAAACCAACGAACATAACTACACTCACAAAAACACAGGCAATAGATAATCTAGTTTTACCAAACACAAAAAGTAGCAGGATGGAGAAATCCACACACAATGACATCACCAACAATAAATCCAAAACAAACAAGAACCAATGAACAGTGGACATTAATATCCCTAAATGTCAATGGTCTTAACTTACCCATAAAAAGATATAGGTTAACAGAATGGATACGAAGACAGAATCCATCCTTCTGCTGTTTACAAGAAACACACCTCAACTTCAAAGACAGGCAATACCTCAGAGTAAAAGGATGGGAAAAGATTTTCCAATCAAATGGGCTCAGGAAACAAGCTGGTGTAGCAATCCTAACATCTAACAAGTTAGACTTTAAACTAAAAGCAATCAAAAGAGATAAAGAAGAGCATTTCATACTCATCACAGGAAAAGTCCATCAAGATGAAATCTCAATCCTGAACATCTATGCCCCAAATAAGAAGGCACCCACATTTGTAAAAGGAACATTACGAAATCTCAAACCACACATAAAACCACACACACTTATAGGAGGAGACTTCAACACCCCCCTTATGCCACTAGACAGGACCACCAGACAGAAACTTAACAAAGAAACAAAGGATCTGTAAGAAGTTATGACCCAACTGGGGTTAACGGATATCTATAGAACATTCCATCCAAACTCAAAAGAATATACCTTCTTCTCAGCGCCTCATGGCACCTTCTCTAAAATTGACCCCATAGTAGGCAGCAAAGCAAAACTTCATAGTTACATAAGTATAGAAATAACCCCTGTATCTTATCAGATAACCATGCATTAAAGCTAGAATTCAACAGCAATAGGAATGGCAGAAAACCTACATACTCTTGGAAAATGAATAATACACAATTGCACCATTCCTGGGTTGAGGAAGAAATAAAAAAAAAGAAATTAAAGACTTCCTAGAATTTAATGAGAATATAGACACTACATACCCAAACTTATGGGACACTCTGAAAGCAGTGCTAAGAGGGAAGTTCATAGCACTAAGTGCCCACATGAAGAAACTGGAGGAAAGTCACATTAGAGAATTGACAGAACAACTGAAAGCATTAGAGCAAAAAGAAGCAAACTCACTGAGGAGGAGTAGACGCCAGGAAATGATCAACCTGAGAGCTGAAATCAATAAAGTAGAAACTAGGAAAACATTACAAAGAATCAATGAAACAAAGAGTTGGTTCTTTGAGAAGATCAACAAGATAGAGACACCTCTAGCCAAACTAACCAAAAGGCAGAGAGATAAAAACAGATCCTTATTTTCCTTTTACAGAAAATTCAAATCAAAATGGATCAAAGACAACAGCAGATGACCTAATACCTTGAATCTGTCAGAAGAAAAATAAGTAATACATTTTAACTTATTGGCACAAAAGGACTTTCTGAATGGGCCACCAGTAGTGCAGGCATTGGGACCAAAAAATGGCAATTGCACATAAAATGGAAACAGCCAGTTTATGATCTTTCACACTTGTATATACAGGCAGCACTAAGTGGACTCAGTTTATTAGACAGGGGGTGGAGGAGAGATCATATAATGTATATAGTAGGAAGTAGAAGTGGTTAGGGAATGGAAGGAAGGAAATAGGGAATAGAATGGAAGGAAATAGGGAATGGAATGGAAGGAATGTTGGGTTTGGACTTCATCTGAAGACATTATATGCATGTTTGACATGTTCAGTCAATTAAAACACTGTCAGCATCCTGGTCCCCCTCCACCCATGGGAGGAGGTAAGCTTGAGCCTGTCTCTGAACCCAACATCAGGTGCCCTGCTGGGAGCCTCCTGAGGCCTGGGTACTTCTCACTGGGGAACCAGTCCTGGCAGAACAGCGAATCCAGGATCTAGTCCCACATCATCCCATGGGAAGAGGAAAGCCATCAGAATATCCAACTTGTTTGCACCCACAGGAAGGGAACCTTGGAGCTGTACCCACCAGGAGAGGAAGAAACTCCACCTGCACCCACTGGAAGAAGGGATCACAAGAAATCAATGTAAAGGCATGTTCAAGAATAGAAAAAACAATATGACACCATCAGAGTCTAGGGATTCTACAAATTCTGAAAGCCACAAGTCCTGGATAGATATTCTACCAAAGCTAAGAGACCATGAATGCCAGTCCATACTACTATACCCTGCAAAGCTTTCAGTCACTATACATGGAAAAAACAAGATATTCCATGACAAAACCAGATTTTAAACAATACATATGCACTAATTCAGCTCTACAGCAATTTCTGGAAGTAAGACTACAAGCCAAAGAAGTTAACTACAACCAGATAAAATAGGCAATTGATAATCCCACTTTACCAACAGAGAAAAGAAAACAGGGGTGGAAATCCACACACAATTCCACCACAACCAACAAATCCAAAACAAACAAGAATGAACAATCATTGATCATTAATATCCCTCAATACTAATGGTCTTAACTTGCCTATAAGAAGACACAGGCTAACATAACAGATATGAAGACAGAATCCATCCTTCTGCTACATATAAGAAACACACTTCAAATTCAAAGACATACGGTACCTCAGAGTTAAGGGTTGGGAAAAGATATTCCAATCAAATAAATGAAAGAAAGAAGCTAGTGTAGCAATCCTGATATCTAACAAATTAGAATTTAAACTAAAATCAATCAAAAGAGATGAAGAAGGGCATTTCATATTCATCACAAGAGAAATCAATCAGAATGAAGTCTCAATTATGACCATCTATGCCCCAAATACAAAGGCATCCATATTTGTAAAAGAAACATTACTAACACTCAAAACACATAAAACCTCACACAAATGTAGTGGGAGACTTCAACACCCTATTCTCAACACTAGACAGGACCAGGAGACAGAAACTTAACAAAGAAAAAAAGGAACTAATAGAAGTTATAAACCAAGTGGGATAAAGAGGCATTTATAGAACATTCGATCAAAACACAAAAGAATATATCTTCTTCTCAGCGCCACATGGAACCTTCTCTAAAATTGACCACATATTGACAACATTTCAAATGTCAACAGGTACAAAAATGTAATAAATCCCTGTATCTTATCAGACCATCATGCTTTAAAGTTAGAATTCAACAACAGTGCAAATTGAATAAACCCTACAAGCTTATGGAAATTGAACAGAGTGCAATTGCACCATACCTATGTCAAAGAAGATATAAAAAAATAATTGAAGACTTCCTAGAATTTAATGAAAATTCTCCCTAAACTTATGGGACACTTTGAAAGCAGTGCTAAGAGGGAAGTTCATAGCACTGAGTGCCCACATGAAGAAACTGGGGAATAGTCACAATAGAGAACTAACAGCACAACTGAAAGCTCCAGAACAAAAAGGAGCAAATTCATCCCCAAGTAGTAGAAGCCAGAAAATAATAAAATTGAGGGCTAAAATCAATAAAGTAGAAAATAGGGAAATAATACAAAGAATCAATGTAACAAAGAGTTCGTCAAGAAAATCAACAAGATAGACAAATCTTTATCCAATCTTACCAAAAGGCAGAGAGAAAACATGCAAATTAAGAAAATCAGAAATGAAAAGGGAGACATAACAACAGACACTGGGGGAATCCACAGAATCATCAGGTCATACTTTCAAAACCTGTACTCCACAAAATTTGAAATTCTAAATGAAATAGAAAATTTTCTTGAAAGATATCATTTACCAAAATAAATCAAGGACATATAAGCAATTTAAATAGACCCATAACCCCTAATGAAAATGAAGCAGTCATCAAAGGTCTCCCAACCAAAAAGAGGCCAGTTCCAGATGCTTTCTGTGAAGAATTCTGTTAGAAACTCAAAGAATAGGTAAAACAAATTTTCCTCAAAGATTCAACACAATATAAGCAGAAGGGTCATTGTCAAACTCTTTTTACAAGGCATAAAATCATTAGTAACCAAGCCACACAAAGACACAACTAAGAAAGAGAATTATAGACCAATATCCTTCATGAGCATTGACACAAAAACACTCAATAAAATACTGGCAAATCAAATCCAAAAACATGTCAGAATAACCGTCCACAGTGATCAAGGAGGCTTCATCCAAGGAATGCAGGGATGGTTCAACATATGAAAATCCATCATTATGATCTGCTACATAAACAAACTGAGAAGGAAATATCACATGATCATCAAACTAGATGTTGAAAAAGCCTTTAACAAAACGCAACATCACTTCATGATAAAGGTCTGGGAGGGATCGAGGATATCATACCTAAACATAATAAAAGCAATATATAGCAAACAAACAGCCAACATCAAACTAAATGGAGAGAAACTCAATGTGATTCCTCTAAAATCAGGAACAAGACAAGGCTGCCCACTTTCTCCATACCTGTCCAATATTGCACTTGAAATTTTAGCTAGAGCAATAAGACAACAAAAAGAGATCAAGGAGATACAAATTGGAAAAGAAGTCAAGCTTTCACTATATTCGGATGACATGATAGTTTATATGAGTGACCTGAAAAACTCTACTATATAGCTCTTGCAGCCGTTAAACACTTTCAGCAAGATACCTTTTTAAAAAATCCGTAGCCCTTTTATATACATATGAAACATTCATGGAGAAAGAAATCAGAGAAACAACACGTTTTACAATTGCCACAAACAACATAAAATAACTTGGGGTAACATTCAACAAACAAGTGAAAGACCAGTATAGCAACAACTTTGAATCTTTAAAGAAATTAAAGAAGATAGCAGAAAGTGGAAAGATCTCCCATGTTCTTGGATAGGTAGAATCAACATAGTAAAAACTGCAATCTTGCCAAAAGCAATATACAGATTCAATGCAATCCCCATCAAAATCCCAGCACTACTCTTCACAGAAATTGAGAGAACCAAACTCAACTTTATATGAAAAACAAAAGACCCAGGATAGACAAAACAATGCTGTACAATAAAGGAACTTCCATAGGCATCACCATCCCTGACTTCAAGCACTATTATAGAGCTATAGTCCTGAAAAAAGCTTGGTATTGGCATAAAAATAGACAGGTAGAATATTGGAATTGTATTGAAAACCCTGATGTGAACCCACATACCTATGAAAACCTGAATTTTGACAATGAATCTAAAATTATACAATTGAAAAAAGAAAGCATCTTCAACTAAAGGTGCTAGCATTACTGTATGCTGGAATATAGAAGACTGCACATAGATCTGTATCTATCACCATGCACAAAACCTTCTTCCAAATGGATGAGAGAACTCAGCATAAGTCCAGCCACACTGAACCTCTTTGAAGAGAAAATAGGAGGTACCCTCAAACGAATTGGTACAGAAGACTACTTCCTGAACATAACACCAGTAGCACAGACACTGTGATCGACAATTAATAAATGGGACCTCCTAAAACTTAGAAACTTCTGTAAGGCAAAGGACACAGTCAGTAACCCAAAAGGGCAACCCACAAAATGGGAAAATATATTCAGCAATCTCACATCTGACAGAGGGCTGATTTCCAAAATATACAAAGAACTCAAGAAGCTAGTCACCATAACACCAAATAATCCAATTAAAAAGTGGGGTATGGAAATAGAGAATTCTTTATAGAGGAATCTAAAATGGCTGAAATACACATATCAAAGTGTTCAACATTCATAGTATCAGGGAAATGGAAATGAAAACAACTCTGAGATACCATCTTACACCTGTCAGAATGGCTAAAATAAAAACACCAATGACAGTTCATGCTGGAGAGGATATGAAGAAAAAGGAACACTCCTTCACGGCTAGTGGGAGTTCAAACTCATACAGCCACTTTGAAAATCAGTATGGTGGTTTCTTCAGGAAATGGAAACTATTGTACCACAAAGATGCAGCAATTCCACTCTTCGTCATATAGCCATAAGTTGCACATTCACACAAAACTCATCTCTTCAACTATGTTTATAGCAGCATAATTTGCAATAAATAGTCAGAACCTGGAACAATCTAGATTCCCCTCAATTGATGAATAGATTAAGAAAATGCAGTACATTTACACAACTGACTACTACTCAGTGGGGAAAAAAAAAACAATGGAATCTTGAAATTTGCAGGCAAATGGTTTTAACTAAAAGAAACCAACCAGAGTGAGGTAACCCAGTTACAAAAAGACAAACATGGTATGTACTCACTCATATATGGATTTTAGACATAGAACAAAGGCTTACCAACCTATATTCCACACTGCCAGAGAAGCTAGGAAATAAGGAGGATCCTAAGAGAGACATACATGGTCCCCCAGAGAAGGGAAAAGGGATAAGATCTCCTGAGCTAATTGGGTGCATGTTGGGAGGGGAGAGGAAGTTAGGAGAAATAAAAGGGGATAAGAGGAGGAGAGAGGGGAACATGAGGGTGCAGGAGATTGAGTCAAGGGAAGATGGAGGAGAGCAAGAAAAGAGATTATATAATAGAGGGAGCCAGTATAGGTTTGAAGAGAAATTTGACAGCGGGGAAATGTCCAGAGATCTACAAGAATAACACCAAGTAACAATCTAAGCAATAGTGGAGAGGCTTCCATAAATGTTCTTCTGCAATAATGAGATTAATGACTACCCTAAGTGCCATCATAGAGCCTTTATTCAGTAGCTGATGGAAGCAGAAGAAGACACCAACAGCTAAACACTTAATTTTATCTTTTAGTTTTGAACTCCTAGAATCTAGTTGAAGAGAAAGAGTAATGAAGTGCAAAGGGGTCAAGACCAGGTTTGAGAGACCCACAAAACAGCTGACCTCACTAAGGGGGAGCCCATGGACCCCAGAATGATAGCTGGGAAACCAGAATAGGACTGTTCCAGAACCCCTGAAGGTGGATGTCAGTTTGGAGGTCTGGGCAATCTATGGGGCCTCTGGTAGTGGATCAGTATTTATCCATAGTACATGAATGTACTTTGGGAGCCGGTTCCACATAGAGGGATAGTGTCTCAGCCTAGACACGTGAGGGAGAGTCTAGTCCCTGCTCCAAATGATATGACAGACTTTCAAGATCCCCCATGGAAGGCATCACCATCCCTGGGGAGGAGAATGGGAATGGGATGGGGGTTGGTGTTGGGTTGGGGAAGAGATGAGGGAGAGGGAACTGGGATTGACATGTAAAACAAGCATGCCTCTAATTTCAGATTAAAAAGAAAAAAAAAGAAAAAAGTCCTTAAGGGACTTACAGACATCAGAACCATGACTCCCCAAGCAAGTTAAAAAAATTAGTCTCCTTTCCCGAAAATCATACCTAAATCCTATGAAAGTAATTAATCCTCTATCTTCTTGAAGATTAGTATTCTAAAAGCGTCCTGCACCAGGTCCTATGTATATATGCCATGGCTGCAGGATTCTTAACAGTGGCAAGATTGTATCTCTGACTATTTTATCTCTTGGAACTCTTTTCTTCCTATTGGTTTGCCTTGTCAGGTCTCAATATGAGAGCCTTTGCAGTGTCTTACTGTATCTGTTTCGTCCTGTTTGGTTTGTGCATTGGAGACCTCCTCTTTTCTCAAGAGAATGGATGATGAGTGGATCTGGGATAGAAAGGTGGCTTCGGAGAGACAGGAGGATGGATGGAGGAAAACCTGAGCTTGGGATGTATTGTATGAGAGAAGAAGCTGTCATCAATAAAAACTTAAGTATTCATCAAAGGTTCAAAGGACATGTGCATCTCATACAATATTCCTTTATCTTCTTCATTTTTATATGTTATGCAATTTCCTCCCTTCTGCATCCTTTTTAGATCTTTTCTACCTGGATATGCATATATACAATGCTGTATAGTGCATTCTCTGAGGTAGAGACCACATTATACATTTAAGGACATGAACTGACATAATTACTACCCAGAAGGTAAGGAAGAATTCAGCTAGTTTAAAGTCCTATTACATGTCATCCGCTCATCATTTGGTGAGTTATATATGCCATAATAATAACCCAACCTGAACAGGTGGACAATAAGCATTCCACATTCCACATACTATGTGTGGAAAGGACTTTGTTAGTGGCTTAGCTTCTCCCCAGCTCATGTAAACTCAGTCAAACTGATAGCTAAGACTTCAATTACCTGATATTTTGATTCATGGTGCAAGATCAGTTTTTCAACTCATTCATGTGGCTGTTGCAAAGAAACCATTTGTCCATATCCTATGTCACCTATAGAATATTCACCTTATGATATGTTTTGGTGAGGAGACTGATGCAGGAGAGACTGGCTAAGACAGTAAAACAAGTATCTTTTTATATATTAGAGACATTGTGCCTTCATCTATGCCACATGTGTCATTTTATGTGGGAATAATGATACACAATGATGTTGACTGAGAATAATTTAAGGTAATCTTGAAGGGTGGCCCCTACCGCCAACATAAAATACAAACATTCACATAATTGGATTTTCAGTGGCATTTACTAAAATGATATTTAGGCTTATGTATTTTTATGAATTTTAATTCATATTCCATAATTTTACTTTTAAAAGTATGCAATTACATTTACATAACTTAGTTGGAGTTAAGATAAACCTTCTTTACTAACATAGGCTTAAAGAAATAAATAGGTTATAGTGTAACAATAAAGAGTACTTTTGAGTGCCAATCAGTCATGTCAGAGCACTGGAGACAAGATTCTTGAAGGAGAGAATCATCTCAAGATCAAGCTGAAGGAGAAGAGCTCCAGGTTTTGAATATTCAAAAGTTGAACAGTCATTGCTAGTGACTAACACTGGAAAGTATCATTTTCCCGAAAGAATGCCTACAACAATTAGCAACCACTTCTCATTAGTTCCTTCTAATAGTACCTGGAGCTATTATTCTGCTTTATTCATGTATATGCTTTATATTTCAAATTATCTATTATCTATTATGCAGCTTCTTATGTTGGTAGACTTGTATTTTGCATAATAGTTTTAAAGTTCATCTGTATTGTGCCACACACATATTTTATTCATATTTATGGCAAAATGATATTTCCTTGTAAAAATATATTAGATATACGTATTCAGTGATGGCATATTAGAGAAAGCTAGTGGCTTCAGCAGTCCCAACAGACTGGTCTTGCTGCATATCCCAGTGTACACATTAAAGAGTAGTATGGGGCAGGTAGAATCTTTCAGACTCTAAGAGTGCTATCAGAGTATTAACAGGGAACTTTCACACTATGAAAGATGAGCCTACATAAGACCCTCGCTCTTCACTTGTTTTTTGTCATAGTATTTTATCACAGAAACAAAATAGAAACTAAGACATTTAGATACTATTTAGTTATGCCTAAAGATTCCCAACTGATCAAAAATATAAAGGCAGTAATCTGAACATAATTCAAGTTAAACTAGACAAGGTTAATAAGGATTTAGTATTTCTTGTCATCTGATCGCAGTGCTTATTTAATACAGGGAGATGCTACAAGCAAGAGTAGCACACTAAAGAAAAATTAAAGAGAAGAATATATGTAACAGAATGTGGACTTTATTTAGTTGAAAACCATCCAAAGAAGCAATATATTGTCTCAAGGGAGACACTTATAAAGAACATGTTGAAGCAAGCCATTTCAAAATGAAACAGAGGCTGGGGAGATGGCTCAGACATTAAAGTCTAGGCTCACAACCAAAATATAAAAACGAAATACATACATGCTTGCAGTACATAGCCACTGAGTCACTGAGTGATTCTTCATGCTAAGTATAACATACACATCCAAGTTATCTACCTTATGAGGAATATTGGTCTCTCTCTGAGGTCACAACATTTGTAAACAAAATGATTGTTCATTGAATTATATTTGCATTTTATAAAATATTTCAGACATCAAAGTGTATTGAATTTGATGAAATGAATGACTCCAGTTGCCAAAACTATGTGTGTATGTGATGTATGTATTTAACAACATAAACTTAAGGACAAACAAGGCTGCCCATGAAGCCTTCTTGAGTACACTGCTCATTTTCTCTTTTACAGATTACTCTTCTTCTACATTTTACTATCACTATTTTCATATATGTGTGCTCACAATTTATGTATTCTAAAATGTTGTTGTTTTGTTTTTGTCCTCTTTTGATCTGTACATACAATGATTTAATTTTAACTCTAGTGAATTTTAACTCTATGATATTGACATAACATCACACAGTTTATTTATCTGCTGCCTTCTTAATGGATATATAAAGTATTCCTAACAATGAGCAGTGCTGCAATCAATACTCGTATTTCTTTTCTCTAGAGCATGCCGGAAAGCTCTTTAGAGTATGCATTGTAGTGGGACTGTTGTAAAACATAGAATACTATATAGTTTTGTCAATTTGGATTTTTACCAGCAACATATGAAAGGTTTTTATTTCCATTTCATCACTGAGTATTAGTTCCCTATTAATTTATTTCCATTTGATGTGCATGAAGTATTATCTCATTTTAATTCATACTTTTCTGATTCTAAGCTACTCTAATAAAATGGATCAGCTTTTCATATTTTCTTTTAATCCAGATTTTCTTTTACTGAGCTTTGAATTAAATTCACTGACTTGAGCATAGTCTTTTATATCTATTTCTATCTTTACCTATTTAAAAATTATATAGCCACTATATAATAAAATATTTAGTCATCATGAAATGAAATATATAAGCTTTTTGCTTTGCAATATGTGTTCTTTTTCTATGGTTTAACCAGGAAATCTATTCCTTCTTTGAAGTTATGAAATTATTAAAATATTCTATATTTTCTCTTATATGTTTTAATATTACAGCCATATTTAGATTTTAAATATATGTTTAAAAGTGTCCACAATGCACCATTTATTTATATTTATTGAGTTTGTATACGTACTAAGTCCTATAATTACATTTCCTTAATACATGTTATGCTTCTGAAACATTACAATATGAAAATGACACAGAATGTAAATGAGATTATTCAACATTAAAGAATCTAGACTACATATGTATGACCAATGGAATTCAAACACAGTTAAGTCTGAAACCCAACTAAATCTGAAATGTAAATTTGAAATTCACTATTAATACTCAGTTTTTTCATTTACATCATCTTAATGCAACTAGATTCCTTGTGTATCATAGTGCTTTTCATTATATTAAATTGATTTTTCAAAAGCCGCTTTTATTAATTTATGAATACCTAGACATTTATATGATTCTATTATTGTATTATATTATTGTTTGTCAAATTAAATGAATTATTCCAAAGTTTCTCAAAGACATTAAAAAGTGCTAAAGTTAGATTTGAGGATGCCACAGAAGACTGTAGGAGTCAGTGGGGATGGAAGACACTAAGAGAAACCTGGTCCACCCAATCAACTAAGCAGGGTTCACATGGGCTCACCGAGGCCGAAACTGTAAGCATGGTGTCTCCCAGGGTCTGCACAAGGGCCTTGGTGTACATATTATGGCTGTTAGCTTGGTGGTTTGGTGGGACTCCTAAGGGTGGTAGCAGGGGTTCTCCAACTGTTTGTCTGTTATTGAGACTCTTTTCCTCCTATTGGGTTTCCTGGTCCAGCTTCAATTTGAAGGATTTTACCTTGTCTTATTGTATCTTGTTTGTCTTGCCTGGCTGTTGTAGCTTGGATGCCTGCACTTTTCTGAAGAGGAAATACAGAGCGACTGGAGGGAGAGTGGATGTGGGGGATAAATAGGAAGAGTGTAGAGAGGGAAAACTGGTTGGGATGTATTGTATGTGAGAATAATTTATTTTAAATACAAAAATGTTTTAGAAAGAAAAACAAAATAATTTATGCAATAATAGAGGAATTATTTAATAAAACAGTCTGGATTTTGTCCACCTATCCATAAAACTAGGTAGCACAATAGTCCAACACTTACCCATTCATATCTGTTGCCTTTAGTTATCATGCTTAGATGTTCCTTGTAAACATTGTCTTATATGCTACCCTGCCAGTTTGACATGTCTCCTGGTGTCAATTTTTCAAACTGGTTTAAAGTTTGAAAATATATGCAGATATAGTTTAAACAGTTAAAAGAACCTGGAACTGAAAGCTTCATCTCTACTGGCTAGCTTTCATAGTGATCGGAGATGCTATGCATGCCACCAAAGGAGAAAAGTAATCACCGGTCTTGTCTCAGATAGGAGCCTTGTGAGCTATCATAATGGCTTATTAGGCAAGAAAGGATCACTGGTACAGTAGTGGCATGAACATCATGCAGTAACCAATCACTTTCTGATTGGACTTAAGTCCCATTCCACAGAATGAAACTGATTCGTGGCACCATTACCAGAATAACACAGTATGGCAAGATAGGTAATATGCCCTTGGGTAGAATCTACTTTGATTATTCTGCCAAATTGGCATAGATTTAATATGAGTTCTAATGACTTATCATTATTCTCTTATTTTAACACATATCTGAATTATCAATGGTAGAGCATCTGTTTACAATACAATAGAGAGTGATTAACACAGAGACCCACAACTGGCAAAGGCACTGAAATTAAGAGACTGCAGAATGTTCAGCCCCAAAAGGAATATATATATATATATATATATATATATATATATATATTATATATCTGGATCTGTGATTATTGCAGAAGAGTGGTTGGAAAGAGCTTAAGATCCAGAGACAGCAGATGATTACAAGAAAGCTGAGTATTCTAGATAGAGCATGGCAGCTGCACATATTAACCAAATGTAGCTGTGATGCCATGGGTTATCTCTGTTCTAGCCTAAACCATCAAGCCTCTGTACTTATATAGGTATTCTTTAGATTCTCAGTGTCAATAACAAACTAACTATTGAATTGCAAATTGCTTTTCCTTAAAGAAGAATTTAAAATTACATATCCAAGACTAGTTAAGTCAAACATCAAAGCTAATTTGACTCAACCACTGTATCACTCTAAAATCATTCACTTACCTGTCAGAGGTCAGGATTGTTTAGAGATAAAGGTCTGAAGAAAAGTTTCTTCAGAGACAGTTAGGCATTATGCAAAAATCCCCATTCCTAGCTCCTGGACCAAGGAAAAATGCAAACACATTCTCTCAAGTGTAAAAGGCAGACTTTACTGAAGTCCTTCAGAGAGTGTGAGCTCTATTTCATGAAGGTGGATGAGTGCAGTGACCCAGGACTGAGGAAAGAAGTCAATATGAAACCCTTTCAATATCTTCACTCAATGTATGGATGTTTCAAAAGACTATATATATATATATTATATATATATATATATATATATATATGTAGCTGGAGAAAGAAGAGTCAAAGAGGAAAGGAGAACAAGAACGGTGTATGTGTTAAATATATATGAATATATATATTCATAAATTTGCATTTAAAATCTTCAGAGGTAAGATCAAGTCGTTCTGACATATCTATGTGTATTTGAAAGAAGAATGAGATATGATGAGTAGTAGTGAACGTTTACTATGTCCCTTAGTGAAATAATAGCTTTCTTTCCTTGAGTTATTTTCATGATATGATTTCAGGGTTTGTTAGACACAGGGAAAATTCACAAGGCATATGGTATGCATAAATAAAGTTTAAATTTAAGCTCTGAAATTTGATAAAGAGATCAGGAAATTTACACCACAATGGCCTGTTTGGTGGCTCATGTAATCAGCATATTGCCATCACATAGTGCCAGTCACTAATTCCTCTGCATCCCTTCAGATCTTTTCCAGATACTCTGATTCCCTGGCCAAGTGTGTGTTTCTTTTCTGGGCAGTGTGCCAGATTTTTCCTCCTGGAAGTTACCAGTAATAAAAATTTGGAGAAAATGAGGTTGCTATGTGGGTTGTAGTTTGTCCTTGGACTGTTCATTTTGTCTTTATTCTCGTCCATGTCTGTGTCCCTTTTAAGTGTTAGACTGACCTGAAAGTGTTCTCTCTTTCCTATAGCATTGTTGTGTCTCTCATCTTTCTCCACAGAAACTGTTAGGAAATGGAGGACAGAACACTGAAAATTGACAACATATCAGTGACATGAGGCGAGGTAGCCAGAAATCATGTAAAAACTGTGAGCAGGTCTTACTACAGGAAGGATTTGTTCAGCATTTCAGCCAACACAGCCAGTTTTGTTAGAACTATGTGTGTGACTTCATTCCACTAACCTTCTGCCAGCATCAGAGCCTGCCTGTGAAGGAAGAGTGACTTTCATGTAGATTGAATTTTGGATTTATGTTTTTTAGTATGCTAGACTGACCATCTTTGTACTGAAATAAGACTGCAACTTTTAGAGAATCAGTAACAAAATCTTGACCTACTTAACTATTAACAAAAGATCTAGGAGATCTTCTGTTTGACTACTTTCATCTACCTGAGTTTATTTCTTCATTCATTTTTCTATAGATTTACATTCTGGATATGTATTTGTTTACTTATCTGTTCATCTGTTTAGTCTATTGTTCTTTTCCATCGTTTTGCCACTCTTTTGTGCTTTATTTTGAACTAACCACCATTTCTGATTTGCAAAAGTCTCAGCCAAGAGGGCAGTTTCTATTCCCTTTTCCTCGCCATGAGAAAATGTATGAAGATTCAGCACCAGAGAGAAATTACTGGTTAGAAGGCTGGAAATTGTTTCTGTCGAAATGAGGTGGAAATAACCATGATATGTCTCAGAAAGTGCCAGGTTATAAGACTGCCTTGAAAAAGATACCTGTTTGCAATTTATCCACCATGGATGCAGGAGACATGCTCTCAAATGATGTTACTAAGGAAAGTTGGAGAAAGGAGCTGAGAGGACATCAGGATTTATTTCTGAGTAAAGTGTAAAACCCCAGGTAAATGGGCAAAAACAAAAATCAGTGTTTTAAATTCAAGGTAAGCATACATGATTCAACATATCAATGAAAAGTTAATAAATCAAAGAAGAAGAAGAGGTTCAGGTCTTTAGTTAGAGGGAAACAACTGTATGCAAACCATCTTCATATTTATTCATATTGTTTTTCTATAATAAAGCTTTTAATATTGCTCATTTATTCGGTGAATAGTTTATAGTGGCTAAACTTCCTCTTTCCTTTCAATAAAATTATGTATTTCAACAGAGACATAGTTAAAGAAGAGTGCAGAGAAAGGTATAAAAATGGAAAATAGCTTCAAGCATAGCTGTATATTGGCTTTCTCTTCTATTGCTATTGCCTATTCTAGGCAGCTTAACACATCCTCTCAGGCAAAGGAATAATCCAGCTCATGCTGCCAGTGAGGCAATAATGCAAGGCCAGCTTGTAAAGTTACCAAGACAACAAGGTCTTCCGTCTCAGTAAGTTGCAAGGAGCTGCCAGTACTACCTTTTGGCAAAATGTTGAATGTGCATAATGAACAGATGAGGAAATCTTTTGAACCAAGGGGAAGTGTTCATGTTAAATAACAGAAACCAACAAGAGTTCAAGGGAAAATCAGTAATACAATTATTCTGTGTTGAGGGAAGGTTACTAGAACAAAGAAAGAAGTGGGCAAACTGATTCCTGCAATGATGAGAGGTTCTTACGTGCCAGGTTCCTGAGGTTTACTGAAGAGAAGTTTGCTATGATGGCAGATGTGCCCATTCTCCATTCTTGTTACCCTGGCAACCTGATTTCTTTCTTACAATCACACAATTAGAATAAGAAAAGGAATGAATGGAAAACGATGTTGACAGTGATTAGAGGGCAGATCTCAGTCCACCTTAGATGATGTGGGGAAGAATTTGAAAACCTTTGATCAAAAAAAAAACAAAAACAAAAAAGTGAAATCAAGAGAAAGTTCAAGGAATCAAGCAAAGACAAATAACACCACCTTTAAATATTTTCTCTGATGTGTATGTTATACATTCTTGCTCTTTAAGCCAGACAAATGAAAATTATGTGCAGCTTGTCATGAATGTAAAAAGAATGTTTTTATTGTTCTTCTGCTGTACGTTTACATTTGAGGCAAGGAATCTAGGACCTACTGAGATTCTTGGGAATCTTTGTAACTACTTACCTTTGTAACATCAATTCACAGTCAGTCACTCTAAATCTGCTTCCAGGGCTTTTATGTTTCTTTCTGGAATATTATCAGCACAGTAGTGATTCAAGATCTAAATGCTGGCCAGGGAAGCTATATAAACTCTGAACTGATAGAAAGGTCCATATCTGTCTGTACTTAATATCTTGCATAAGCCAAGGGTGAAGCAATCAGAAGGAGTATATAAACACATTTAGAAATAGCTCTATCTTCTTAAGTAATTAGAACTTAGAAATTAAGGCATGTTTCTCTTTAATGCATGTTTTCTCAATGCTGAGATCAAATAAGAGGCTATGTATTTATTATGCAAATGCTCACTTCTAAGTTATACCTCCATTCATAAATTATAGTTCTTTGGGGGGACTTATATGATATTTAAATATTATACATATGACCTATGGATCTCTATATCTGTTTAATGTTTTAGGTTGCATGTAAGAGCAAAACTGATGTCATATCTTATAAGTAATTGCAGTTAATTTTGAAGTGACTATTTTTTTAACCTGTAAATGATTTAGAGGAAAGAACAGACAGTAGACCTTTGTTATTGGAGTTTGGCAAATATTTAAGTAGAAAGTTAAGATAATGTGACTTATTTTTATGCATATTTGAAATTGCCTAAATCCTTCCACAAACACTGTTATCACAACCATGAAGAAAGAGAAAGGCAAAAATGAACAGGGACCTGAGAAAAGAATTTCAAAGTTTCTTATGTTTTTTAATTAAGTCAAGGAGTGAGTTCTATATAATTTTTGTAGAACCAGACTTTAAATCAATAATATTTTGCTTTGGTAATTTCTTTTTCTCCCAAATGACTTCTCATATTATAAAATGTTTAAGATGCTTTGTCCCTGTAATTGATTAAATAGGGTAATGGGCATGAAAATACGTCAAAAAAGTGTGCACATAAAAACATAGTCTCTGTGATATTTCAGTCAGATTTTTTCACTGTTAAGGCTGAACTCTCAACAACACAAATTAAAAGCTCTAGGTTTTGGTTCAGCGTGGCAGTAGTTTCAGCCTATGTTGAAATAATTCCACAATTTTGGATCTATGTTATGACAGTGAATCACTGTGAAAGGATGAGGTGGAAAAGTACTGTTCAAATGGTGGCTAGAAAGCAGACACAGACAAAGTAACAGAGAAGGATCAATGGTGTGACCACATGGGTGAATACACTGATGAATTAAACTGCTTTCATGATCCAGTCATGACCTGAAAGTGTTTAACACTGATCACTGTTTACATGATACATGAGCCTTCGGTGGAGGAAAACTTCATACATAAGCCATAACATGGTTCTCCTTACTGAAAAAGCATCATGTCTATTTAATAGTATGCATATATATATAGTCATCATCTACAGGACAATATAACATTCAGGTCAATGATACCAATGTGATGGTTTTGTATATAAAATTACTGAGTAAAAATGAAATGGTGATCTGGAGTCTATAAGTAAGCTTTGAGAAGCATTGTCATAAATGTCACCTAGATTGAGGAATGATAATTCTTGTGTTTGTATCCAGCATACTAAACAACTAGACCACAGAAAGGCTATATAAACATATGTCGATGTCAATTCTGTCTGTCCTGTAACGGATCCCACTTATTCCATTAATGCTATTATTCTGAAGTGATATTGATTTGACTCTTGGTGCTAAAAATTGAACAACACTGAGACTCAAATGTTCTAAGCAAGAATTCTTCCATATATCCTGGACATTTGAAATATAAACACTCTGCTTCAGCCTTCTATGAAGTTACTCCTACACCAGCTAGGATAATGTGTTCATAATAAAAATGCAATTAAGTGTCGCAAAAACTCAAGCAGTGCTTTAGGGAATTAAAGCTATTTTTTATTTTTTAAAATCATTTATCTTCTTTCTTCTCTATTATTATTATTATTATTATTATTATTTATTAAGTTATATTCTAAATTGTAAGATATTTTAAAAATTCTCAGCAAATTTTCACTAAGAGGGAAAAATGACAGATGTAATTACTGCAAGAAGCAATAAAACCTAAAAAGGGATCAATGGCATCTGATAAGTATATGCTAAGTAAAATGTTCTGCCAGCAAATGTATACATATCCTATAGTTTATTTTAAGCTGAGGGTAGTTTACAAATCTAATCAGATGCTATTTACATGAAAATAATGTGTTTTGGTTATATACGCCCCGTACACTTCAAGTCTTCCTATAGCCCCACCACATTTTCCCTTCCTAACTTCATGCACTGTCTTTTAAAACCATGCAATTACTTAACGTTTTTTAAATTTTTATTTTAATCCTAAAAGTGATTTTGAGAAAATGCAATCCATTGCCTTGAAAGTAATAGGAATATTTTGGGTATGGCATTACCTCAAATAATCGTTTCTGTAAGAAGAAAAAATTTAAAAAATGATTGAAAACTTAAAAAAACTTATATGCCATAGTGAATGGCCTCATAATTTTCCCGAACATTTTTCATAACAAATATTATCAATCATTCACCAGGGTCTGTAAAGTGTTGCAATTTAAACACTTTGGCTTTCCAGTGAACCATTAAAAGGTAAATTAGTTTTAAAATCTATCTGGAGGTAACTAAACATGTTTGCCTGCTGGATAAGATTGTTGGAAGTAAGCCAATTAGACATTGAAAAATGTGTCAAAATCTAGTCTGATCTTCCTGTACATGGTCTTAAGTCATCTCATTTGACATGGATTTGCTAGCTCCTGGAAAGCAATTTTAAAGCCAAATCATCACTATGTTACAGTTATGTATTTTTTGGCTTCCTTCAGGTATGGCTACTATATATTTACTTCATGGAGGGCCTGTTCTAAGTTGTCAATTTGAAGAGCAGAAAATATATTTTTTAAAAAGTAATTTGTATCTGCAGTGGGTTTACAATAATGTTACATGATATACAGTGTACTCACCTATCCTGTGCTTTATATTTAAATGACAGGCACATGAGCTGTTTGAAAGTTTCCATGAGAAGTCATAATGATACTGTCACTTGAAGTTCACAGATTCAGATTTCAGTTAGTATAAATTATGTGATGTATTTCAACTATCCGAAAACCATTAAGTAGATGCTTGTAACTTTACAATTGTCAACAAGAAATAAAGGCCTCTCTTGAATTAAGATTATTTCTCTTAATCTAAGAGAATTAGACATAAGGCCAATGTCTAAATTGTATTTTTAATCATTGTGGAAATATATTCTTAGTAGTCAAGTTCTCAGTGTCTCCAGATAACATTAGTTTCTAGACAGTACAGTATTTTGGATTGTTGTGTGCGACCATGTTGACGTGTCTAGAGGTAAATCAATCTGAGTGAAAGCAATGTTAGTGCTTATGCATACATGTTGATCATATGCATATGTATAAATATATACTCTTTTGCTGTATGTGTATGCCAAGTGTGTGGATTTGTGTTCAAGTAAGTGTATGTACATGTGCATGCATGAATGCTTGTACATTTGTTATAGTGTGTGTGTGTGTGTGTGTGTGTGTGTGTGTTCATGTGTTTCAGAGGCTGAAACTATATATGACTTTTCATTTTTTGGCTGTGTATGCAATTGTGTGTGTGTCTTCTGGTCACTGGTCTATAATCCTCTGAGTTTAGTGAACTGCACTTATTGCTTTACCTAATCCTAACTACACCTTTAACATTCTGCTTAAATACATTTTGTTAATTTTGCACTGTCAATTCTTCACAATAAGATTAAATTCTAACGCATGAACTTTGGGTTATTCTCTACTTTGCTGGTTAGCAAAGTAGAGAATATTCATGCTATGTAAAGTATACCTCTTCATTTTTAGTGTGTGTGTGTGTGTGTGTGTGTGTGTGTGTGTGTGTGCTGTAATAGAGTGCATGTTTTTTTTGTTTGTGTGGACCAAAAGCTAATGCTCAATGTCTTCCTCTATTGCATCCACTTCATTTTTGGGACAGTGTTTCTCACCAACCTGGAACTCACTAATTTGTGTGACCATTTGGGCATTGAACCCTAGGGTTCTGCCTGTCTTTGTCCCACAGCCCTTGGGATATATTCATGTATCATTAGCCAGTCATTCCCTCTGGTCCTCATACTCATGCTTGCCTGGAAAGCACGGCCCCCAGCACTAAGTTATTTTCTTATCCTACTATTTTTATTGTCTTGTCTCATATGAAATTTGTGACAAAAATAAAACCTCGTAAACCTGTAAATTTCTTTTTTCAATAAATAAAACATCATTACCACTCTAAGCTATTCTTTGTAAAAGCATAGAGAGCTACATTGTTTAAAATGGGTCTGTCTTATTCTTCTGTTAATGATTTAGAAATATCTGAGCTAGTTCTTCATTGTGTAATCTTATATACATTATCCCTCGCCATCACTGTGTAACCAAGACATTTGGCTTAAGAGGCAAAGGACTTCTCACTGAATCACATTCTGAAAGCTTCACATCCCAGACTCCCTGGCTGAGGGGAAGCACCGCACGAGGAGCAGCCAGTGTGTCTCCTATCTGTAGACGGGTTAGCAAAGGTCTCCATAAAGAATGATAACAGCACGGAAGCATTTGAGCTGGATTTGATTGCTCCTACAAATGTGCCCCACATCTTCCTATGACTTTCTAAATCTCATTGGTAGAATTTAACAGTAGAAAAGTAATAAATGCAGGATTTTCATTTTATTCTCCAAGGAACATAATTACTACTTAATAATTTTTCTTTCTTTTCTTATTGGGAAATTAGTAAGTCACATATATAGTCATGTAAATAAACTTTATTCATATACTCATACATGTTTTATGATCTATCCATTAGAATACATATCACAGAATGAAAATTTGATTTCTATTTTTAAATAGTCATGTTTGTATCATTTTTCTCTGAAACTTTTAATTATTTCCACAAGGTTGTAAAGGAATATTCTAAAATGTAGTTGGTAGACTAGTAAAGAAAAATAGTAGCTGAATACAGTAGAAAATGAATGTATCAGGATAGGATATTTAAGTATGTTCTTAACTTATTTCTTATCTCTTTTGGGAATGGTGGCTTTTACATAAAAATTCTTACGATAGAAACTTGATGGAAATTAGACACTCTTGGTCATGCACAAACTTCTTGATGAATTGTGAGATTAGTGTCCTGAATGTTAAACTTAATGTTTGAATGGAAGCAACTCTACAAAATTTACCCACATTATCTTTTCTTTTTTATGTAAATCTGCACTTCCTATTTTTTCTTAAATATTCTATAGGAAACTGATCAGAGTGAAAAACAAACTTCCTAAAATGCCTAGTGGATATAATTTTAATATTTATTATTATTTTGGATTTAAAACATGTTTATCATTTTCATATAGTATATTTTAAACATATTGTTTTTCATCTGGCAAAACTTCTTTGCTCCTTTTTTTTGCAGTCTAAACTTTTCTGCAAATTCAGCCAAGCCTAGCAGAGCCACTGCTATATAACCCATGCCACAACAAGGCAAGCCACTCTTATTGTGTTTTTGTAATATTTGCATTTACTTTCTGCATCTTCTGAAGTAGTCTAATAATCAGTAAGTATTTTTGTGGATATTTTACACTTGTCTTTTATGCTGTTTTATATTCTTACATATAGGACTTTCAGCAGTCACACAGAGCAGATGCTCAAACAAGAACGGACTGGATGCAATTGCAGACTCCGAAATTATTAAACCCAGACACCATCACAATGTCAATTATGAGCATGGTTAGAAATAGAATATGCTGGAAAACTGAGGTTGCATATAAATATAGGCCGCTTCATTCATTTTGCAATCCTTCACACACAAACATTAAGAGACTAAATAAAAGCCATCATGCTGAGCTATAGTCCCATTTCCTTTTAGCTCATATTTTAAAACATCTACATGGTTTTCTATTATAGGCTTTAAAACAGTGAACACTGGGCAATGGGATGCCTGAGAGGACAAATGATTAGCATGAACAGTCTTAATGTGTTATTGTGAATGGGGCAATGTTGTATATTGTATAAGTTTATGTCAGTGGCATTATGCATATACTATCAAATCCACTTCTAGAACAGAGCAATAGAGTGATTTTTCAGTGTTAGTGACATAGAAATTGCTTTGGTGTATTGGAATACACACATTTGAGTTTGCCTGAGTGAGTTTCCACTTAGAGCCAAGTTTTGTGCTGAGAACAAAAAAGCATTTGTGGTAGCACAATAGATGCTGTATGTCTCAAAGAATGACCTCATATATTTTTGCAAAAAAGCATCTTGGTGTTCATACTTGTTTAGGCATAGACAAGTTGAAGCACTTTGGAGTTTGTCACTGATGTACAGTTACCTGCTGAGGTAATGGTTTCACGGAGCTTGCCTTATACACAAAATGGCAGCCATAATAACAGTGGAACACTATTATTATAGGAGCAGTTAGCATTTAGGTGTGCTCTAGGAGAGATATGAAAATGCTGTTTAAACAACAGTTTCATGCTCTGTTCTTTAAACAGAATAGAAAATAGGACTTCTAAATTGAGGAAGCTAGCAAGGAAGATGAGAGGGGAGAAAAGGAAGGAGGTAGGAAGGGTGGGAGAGATGAAGGGAGGGAGGTATAGAGAAAAGAAGGAAGGGCAGGTGAGAGGGATGTATAAAATACTGAGAAATAAGTAAAAGTGAATAGAAGAAAACAAAAGACAGCCTCCAATACCATGTTTTATATAGCAAGTTAATATGCTATTAGAATGGCATATAATGTAAAATGATAGAAATAAATAAGAGCAAGTATTTCGTATTATAAAGCAATGTCTAACATTTATATGAGTTATTTGTTTCACTTTTTAAAGTTAATTCTACTTTTGCTTGTATATCACAAAACCTATACCATGAATCCAGAATGATTTTTAGAAATTTAAAAGACATTAAAATACATAATGAATTTTGCAGCAGTGGGAGACAGTAAGAAAATTTTCATTGCAAAGAATTTTCTTTTGAGAGCCATGTACATAATTCCTTAAGCAATACATTTGTATCAGTTAGGACAAACTAGATTACCCTGCGACAGTCATGTAAATATTTCAACAGACGTTTATTTTTCTATTTGTTCCAGGGTTATTAAGGTTGACTGGGTCCTTCCTATGTTGCTATCACTCATGAATCCTGACTGGCCCAAGAGCATCCACTAAATAACTTATCACTGTGGTAATAGAAAAAAGTGGTGAATATGCTGGCATTTACAGGAACGTGGTCTTTAGCATTAACGATTACAATGACAGTAATATTTACTAGCACAAATCTAAAGCTGGTTATTAGAAAAATTAAGGACTACTGTATTAGCATATGTTACAATTAACAAAAATTAAATATATGGATATGTTTGAGCTAGTTTGATACAATTTCTAATTCATTGCTAAACATAAAATATTTGAGAATGGTAAGTAATCACAATCTAGTTTTCAGTACATAGTAGAAACATTAAAATGCCAATTTCTTAACCAGTAGAAATGAAAAGTTCACTTGATGTTTGGTAGATGATGGTGGTACACTGTTTATTTCAGCTGCTATAGCAGCATAGAAAGGTCATGTTAGTATCAACAGTAGCCCCATGCTTCCCTCTTTAAAGGAAGGGCATCCAGGCTCACTGAAGCTCATGATTCCACCTTTAAGTGAAAGTTCCAACTCCCTAACGACTAAAGAATCTCAGTGAATTTTCCTTAT
The DNA here is from genome assembly GCF_003668045.3 of Cricetulus griseus. Classification (NCBI taxonomy): domain Eukaryota; kingdom Metazoa; phylum Chordata; class Mammalia; order Rodentia; family Cricetidae; genus Cricetulus; species Cricetulus griseus. The sequence goes on along the minus strand of NW_023276806.1, from coordinate 19,051,169 downwards.
CTCCATTTTTAATACAAAATAGTACATGTCTGTAATACAAATGCATTCTTCAGTGTAACAGAATTTCCAATTAATTGTATTTGGGATTTCTAATTGAACAATATATGACACAAACTTAGCTTTTTACTTTTTGAAATAATTTTCATTTCCTGATAATGCTATCATGAAATAAATTTCACTAGTTGATTTAAATACCTTGTTAAACCAGCAATAGGAAAAATCATACCCTGTAAGACCTTCCATTCACATAATAATAAACATTGAAAACTGTGTTTAAGGACTAGCAGGATACTATTGACTTATACATATCTTGGTCTACAAGTAGAAAAACCATTGGCACAGATAATAGCTTTCAGAAGAGGGAATTATCTATTGTATCAAGTTCTACAAGACAGACATTAAAAACCAACAATGTAATTGACTATTAAAATGTCTTTTGAGACAAATGAATTATCAGCTCAATTTCAAGAGTATTGGAAAAGTATAAAATGAGTTGAGTACATTCCAGAGAACATAGAATATGTAACTAATATAATTTTAGAGGAAATTTTCTGTGACTGTAGATGTTTTAAGTGACAATACAAGTCAGTTGAAAGATAATAATTTTATATTGTACTGATGTTAGTACTCCTGTTACATGTGAAAGGCCCACAATTACTCCAGAGTTATCAACTATGTATAAAACTGTAAAAATAACGAATTACTTTGGTTGATAATTGGATAAAGAACACAAGCTTCTTCTTCATAAGTGTTTACATCTTTACATATTTCCTATGTTTCCAGGCTATTCAAATAAATGAATGATTATTTTATAAAAGAAGATAAATTAGTAATAAAATACAAATATAGAATATCATCTTGGCCTGTAAATGTTATAATTTAACCAAACCTGAACTGATTATTTGCTAATGACAAAATTTAGGAATGTGAAGGCAATATTTTATTCTTAGGAAGAAATTGACACATACCAAATGCTGGATTCTTTGATTTTTATGCTGAATCTCCACCTGAAATTTTTTGTTTTAAATGTTTGGTTCTGTTAATAAACTGTTAGGGATTAATAAGAGCTCTCTTAGTCACAGCGGTATGACCTCCGAGTGTGGCTTTGATTCCTTCTTTCGTTTTGCCTCCTGCCTCAAGGGTGAGGAGTTAACTCATTCATTCTGCACACCTTTTAGAGGCCCCACACAAAGTATTTCTGCTATTGGAGAAGGACCTTGATATCAGTGAGGCAAATGAACTTATGTTCTTAAATCCATTTTTTGTGTATTTTGGTTAAAAGATTAAGAGCTCGTCAGTGGGATCTAAAGAAAGTTCATTTTTACATTTCCAAGCTAAAACTGAGTTCTTATTTTTCAACAGAGTATAAATACTTAGCATTTAATATACTAGTATTTAATATTTAATATATAGATCCATATTTTAGCCTACTAATATGTTTATGAAAATGTTATTTCTCTTTGATAGTAATGAAAGTCATTATTTCTAAACATTTCTAATATTTTGGAAAATAAAAATATGAAAAACAAGCATACTTGTTCATATCTATTTAAGACATATTTAAACAATGATGTAGCCAGCATCAATGGTTGTTCTGTCACACACATCGCAAGTATATTTTCACTTGTGTGAATTCTTCTACACTAGTAAGGGTAAGTAGATACCTAGAGCATATTGATGGGAAGGCATGCATGAAATTATTTTACAAAATACAATAGTCTAACTCCGCTGTCCTTACTCTTGTTTTACTTGCTGTGTAAGAAACCAGGCCATGGTCAGATATATACAGAAGCATAGCCACATCAGAATGGCATGTCCTCAAAATATGGTAGGTTTGGGACTTTCTTTTTCTTTTACTTTTTTACAAGTTGTACCTCACATTTTATTTAATCAAATTCATTTTTTTAATTTCATGTTATATTCCAACCAACGTTCTCTCTCCCACTCTTCCTCACTCTTTTCCTTCCTTGCCTTTCTCATAGACCACGACCATCATCTCCTCCCAACAGGTAATGGCTCCCATGGGAGTCAACACATTCTATTAAATTTTTCCTTAGCTGTAGGCCCTCATTTATTCACATATTTTTTAGTTTACAGTACCATCATAGTAAAAACAAATGTTAGCTAAAGGAATTAGGATTTTCATTAACATAAACTATTTTTTACTATTTTAATTTTTGTTTCTTTTTTCCTTTTTTGTTAGAAAGAAAATTATTTTACATGTCAATCCCAGGTCCCTCTGCCTCCCCTCCTCCCCTGCCCCCCCAACCAACACCCTACCCATCCCACACCCTTTCTGCTCCCCAGGGAGGGTGAGGCCTTCCATAGGGTGTTTTCAAAGTATTTCATATTCTTTTGGATAGGGCCTAGGCCAAGCCCCTTGGGTCTAGGGTCACGGAGTATCCCTCCATGTGGGATAGGCTCCTAAAGTCCATTCCTATGGTAGCGTTAAGTATTGATACACTACATAAGGCCACATAGATTTCCCAGGTCTCCTCACTGACACCCACATTCAGGAGGGCTGGATCAGTCCCATGCTGGTTTCCCAGCTATCAGTCTGGGGACAAAGAGTTTTAACTTGTTCAGGTGAGCTATTTCTGTGGGTTTCACCAGCCTGGTATGGACCGCTTTGCTCATCAGTCCTCGTTCTCTACATGTGGATTTCAGTTCAAGGTTTAGCTGTGGTGTCTGCTTTTACTTCCAACAACTGCTGGATGAAGGCTTATATGATGGCATATGAGTCATCAATCTCATTATCAGGAGAGGGCATTTAAGGTAGCCTCTCCTCTGTTGCTTAGATTGTTACTTGGTGTCATCTTTGTAGCTCTCCAGACATTTCCTTAGTGCCTGATTTCTCTTTAAACCTATGTCACCCACTATTATGTTATCTCTTATTTTACTCTCTTCTGTTCTTCACTCTACTCAAACTCCCTGTCCCATCGTGTTTTCCTTACCCCTCCTCTTCTCCTCTTCTCATTCTCCTAGTTCCCTCCACCCTCCCCCAATTTGCTCAAGAGATCTTGTCCCTTTCCCTTTCTCTAGGGGACCATGTATGTCTCTCTTATAGTTCCTCTTGTTTACCTGCCACTCCAGCAGCCTGAGCTACAGGCTGGCAATCCTTTACTCTATATCTAAAATCCACATTTGAGTGAGTACATACAATGGATGTCTTTTTATGACTGGGTTATCTTGCTCAGAATGGTTTCTTCTAGTTCCATCCATTTGCCTGCAAATTTCAAGATTCCATTGCCTTTTTTTCTACTGAGACTCCATTGTGTAAATGTACCGCATTTTTTTTTTCTATCCATTCTTCAGTTGAGGGACATCTAGATTGGTTCCAGGTTCTGGCTATTACAAATAATGCTGCTATGAACATAGTCGAACAAATGTCTTTGTTGTAGGAATGTGCTTCTTTTGGGTATATGCCTAAGAGTGGAATTGCGGGATGTTGTGGTAGACTGATTCCCATTTTCCTGAGGAATTGACATACATATTTCCAAAGTGGCTGTATGAGTTGACACTCCCACCAACAGTGGAGAAATGTTCCCATTTCTCCACATCCTCTCCAGCATAAAGTGTCATTGGTGTTTTTGATTTTAGCCATTCTGACAGGTGTAAGATAGTATCTCAGAGATGTTTTGATTTGCATTTCTCTGATGGCTAAGTATGTTGAACACTTTCTTATTTGTCTTTCAGCCATTTTAGATTCCTCTATTGAGAATTGTCTATTTAGTTCTGTACCTCACTTTTTAATTGGATTATTTGATGTTTTGGAGACTAGCTGTTTGAGTTCTTTGTAAATTTTGGAGATCAGTCCTCTGTCAGATGTGGAGTTGGTGAATATCTTTTCCCGATCTGTGGGCTGTCATTTTGTCTTGTTGACTGCTTCCTTTGCCTTACAGAAGCTTCTCAGTCTCAGGAAGTCTGATTTATTAATTGTGTATCTCAGTGTCTGTGCTACTGGTGTAATGTTCAGAAAGCAGTCTCCTGTCCCAATTCATTCAAGGGTATTTCCTAATTTCTCTTCTAATAAGTTCAGTGTGGCTGAGTTTATGTTGAGGTCTTTGGTCCATTTGAATATAAGTTTTCTGCATGGCAATAGACATGGATCTCTCTGCAGTATATTCTACATGCCAGCATCCAGTTATGTCTGTGCAATTTGTTGAAGATGCTTTCTTCATTCCATTGTATAGCTTTCGCTTTTTTTTTTCCCAAAAATCAGGCATTCATAGGTGTGTGGGTTAATATCAGGGTTTTCAACTCTATTCAATTGGTCTACCTGTCTATTTTTGGGCCAATACCAAGATGTTTTCAGGACTATAGCTCTATAATTGAACTTGAAAACAGGGATGGTGATGCCTCTGGAAGTTCTTTTATTGTACAGGGTTGTTTTGGCTATGCAAGGTGTTTTGTTTTTCCATATAAAGTTGAGAATTGTTTTTTTTTTTTGAGTTCTGTGAGAAATTGTGCTGGATTTTGATGGGGATTGCATTGAATCTGTAGATTGCTTTTGGCAAGATTGCCATTTTTACTATGTTGATCCTACCTATCCAGGAACATGGGGGACCCTTCCACTTTCTGGTATCTTCTTTAATTTCTTTCTTTAAAGACTCAAAATTCTTGTGATACAGGTCTTTCATATTTTTGGTTAGTGTTACCCCAAGGTATTTTATGTTGTTTGTGGCAATTGTAAAGTGTGATGTTTTTCTGATTTCTTTCTCAGCACATTTATCTTACATATATAGTAAGGCTACTGATTTTTTTTAGTTAATCCTGTATCCTGCCACTTTCCTAAAGGTGTTTTTCAGCTGTAGAAGTTCCCTGGTAGAGTTTTTTCAGTTCACTTATGTAAACTATCATATCATCTGTAAACCGTGACATGTTGACTTCTTCCTTTCCAAGTTGTATCCCCTTGATCTCATTTTGTTGTCTTATTGCTCTAGCTAGAACTTCAAGTATGAAATTGAAGACATATGGAGAGAGGTCATGCCTAGAGTTCAACGAAAATGAAGAAGACACAACATACCCAAACTTATGGGACACTTTGAAAGCAGTACTAAGGGGAAATTTCATAGCTCTAAGTGCTCACGTGAAAAAACTAGAGAATAGTCACACCAGAGAGTTGACATCACAGCTGAAATCTCTAGAACAAATGGAAGAAAATTCACCCTGGAGGAATGGAAACCAGGAAATAATCCAACTGAGGGCAGAAATCGATAAAGTCAAAACAAAGAAAACAATTCAAATAATTAATGTAAAAAAATAGTTGGTTCTTTGAGAAAATCAACAAGATAGACAAACCTTTATCTAAACTAACCAAAAAGCAGAGAGAAAACATGCTAATTAACAAAATCAGAAACAAATAGGTGGATATAGCAATGGACAATGAGGAAAACCAGAAAATCTTCCGGTCATACTTTGAAAACCTGTACTCCACAAAATTCGAAAATCTAAAGGAAATGGAAAGATTTCAGAATAGATATCACTTACCAAAATAGAATCAAGAGCAGATAAGCAATTTAAACAGACCTATAACCTCTAAGGAAATAGAAGCTGTCATCAAAAGTCTCTCAAACAAAAAGCCCAGGACCAGATGGCTTCAGTGCAGAATTTTACCAGATATTCAAAGAGCTAATAATAATACACCTCAAATTGTTCCATACAATAGAAGCTGAAGGTTCATTGCTAAACTCATTTTACGAGGCTATAATTACCTTGGTACCCCAGCCATACAAAGACACAACTAAGAAAGAGGACTACATACCAATATCCCTCATGAACATATATGCAAAAATACTCAATAAAATACTGGCAAACTGAATCCAAGAACATAGCAGAAAAATCATCCATCTTGATCAAGTAGGCTTCATTCCTGGGATGGGATGCAGGGTTGGTTCAACATTCGAAAATCTGTCAATGTAATTCACCATATAAGCCAACTGAAGAAGAAAAACCACATGATCATCTCAGTAGATGCTGAAAAAGTCTTTGACAAAATCCAACATCCCTTCATTATAAACGTCCTGGAGAGATCAAGAATAACAGGAGCATACCTAAACATAAAAAAAAAAAACAATATGCAATAAGGCAATAGCCAACGTCAAGCTGAAGGGAGAGAAACTCAAAGCTATTCCTCTAAAATCAGGAACAAGACAAGGCTGTCCACTCTCTCCATATCTCTTCAATATTGTACTTGAAGTTCTAGCAAGAGCAATAAGACAACAAAAGAAGATCAAGGGGATACTATTTTATTTTTAATTCCACCCATTACAAATTGCTCAACACAAATATAATTGAGTGAGTTTAAAATAAATGATATACATGCCATATTCTTATTTATGATAAAAATACAGTCCACAAGTACAGCAAGCTGCTTCTTTTCAAGGCTTATCCTCAAAGAATGCTATCTATGTAAATAAGTGTTATTTTGATTCATTCACTTCTAAAGCATGCATTAATTGAATGAGCCTCAATTTATTGTATGTACAAAAATATCCTGTTGCTATAATGCTAATTAATTGAAAGTAACAGTAATGTTCTTTTGGGGGGAGGGGATATTATTAGCAAGAAGTAACATGTTGGGAAAAATGAATGATCTATTTTCAGGTAATTATATATTTAGGGGGAATTTTTTAAGAATGATTTTTCACTCCCCATGTGTATAGAACAAATTGCTTTCTTAACAGGAAATCAAGGCAAATTTAATAGCAAAAATTTTGTAGCATTGCTATGGCTTTCTTTACATACATAAACCTTTTAGACATGACTCTCATTTATATAATTACAGAGAATTATCACTGACTTAAAATCAATCAGTTAAATGTTTTAAAATTATATCTATTTCTTACATATTTTACAGTTATGAATCTTAAATAATCCCTCATGTGGTTATCATTTTATTGGCTTGTTAATTGTATTATAATGCAATGAGGAAACATGCAACAATTGCAATGTCTCTCATGAACAGTGGGATAAGTTAAGTTTTGATTAATGTAATCCAAAGTCCCATTTTCTGCCTTCAGGGAACTCACACAGTTCTCATGATTCACAATCCTAGTCATGTCAGAATCAAAGACTTCTACACCAGTGTTTCTGCCAACATAGTACCTCTCTTACTTGTATAGAGCTTTCTCTTGAGTACACATGCTTTATTTATATGCAGTCAATTTAACTTTTTGCATTTCAAAATTGTTTTCTGCTAAAAATCAATTTTTATAAATCTTTATGCCATCTACTTAACTAAGGGTTACACATCCCCATATTAGTCTTCTACTGATTCTAAAACAAATTCTCATGTAATCAATGGTTCCTTTCTAAATGGATGATAGCATGTTCAATAAATCAGTGGTAGAAGATCAGTGAGGCAAAATCATTGTGGCTTCAAGATGATCTTGTCTAGATATTCCAGCAGGTAGAAGCCACCATGGAATTCTTATTTTTTTCCTGGCACGCTGCCAACTGTGAGCCCAGAAATACTGCTTCCTTGGGAAATTTCTTTGTCATACCTCTGTGAGAACACCTGTGTAAATACCTGTTCTCTAGGAATTGGAGAATTGTTGTGTATCCTTCTGGAGAAGCCAGTCACTCCAACTTTAAGGTACATAAATATTTTTTTACCATTTTTTGTGTAGAATTAACAAGTTCAATAAACTAAGCAATAACTTTCTTTGGAGGGAAATATTCTGCCTAATAAAATTCTTCAATAATAAGAAGAATGAAATAACTAATGAAGACAATAATTAATTTCTTAAATTATATTACATATGGTACATGTGCCAAATATATTTCTGGAATAGAGTATTTAACAGTGTTAATCTTTCAGTTTAGAAGTAATAGAAACATACATACAAGATATATACTTCTTATTTATGATCTGGTGATCAAAATTGATGTACTTACTCCTCTCATCCCCCCTTTTTAAATCAATGCATGAGATAACTATTAAACAATAGCTATGTGAAAATAATTACAAATCCATGAATATATGATGAAAGAAAACACAGAAAGACCATGATTAAAATTAGAAAATGAAATGCGATTTGATGTAAATAATTAGAAAATGACTATGAGGGGAAATCATTTATACAAATATCAAGATATGTCATACTGGTTAAAGATAGGGCATTAGTGTTGATGGAAATCAAAGTAAGGAAGCAGGCTGAAGAAAATCATTGCCTGGCAAAGAGGTTCCAGATTTTGTAGAATTTGCTAGAGCTGGTGTTTGAAGGTGGACATGAGGGAGAGTATGTATCTGCAAATTCTTTAAGATATTGGCAGTTTTGGAGAATAGGAAAATCAGAGGCACAGAAGTTGTCCTAGAAGAGAAGGACATGTGTGCATACACATAGAGATGTCTATGTGTATATACATATCTATGTGTGAGAAAGGCACATTGGACATTGTTCTTCAGAAGAATTGATTGACTTCTACTTTGAATAATGAATACATGCTTATCAGGCACACACAGAAAGAAATGACATTCCAGCAGTCAGAGTGAATAGTAAGCATACAGGCAGGAAGGAAGGAAACAGCAATTTTGTAGCATGGTAAAAATTTTATGACCATGCCTTCTCAGTTGTAATTCATCTCTCCAATAAAAAGAAATGGAATATCAAAGGCAAGGTGCAGAGGCTGCTCTATTATACCAGAACAGCCTATCAAAGTTGACATTAATCCATTTATTGGCCCTCTTTGGGTAAACTTATTTAGCCATCATTGAATACAGTCAGCTCAGCTGGAAGTTTCATAAAATGTCAAGCTCATGTTTGAAACCTTGTCTTGCCAATACATTTAATCAACAAATTTAGCTTCTTTGTGCTCTGTAATTGTGGATCATATTACAATGTGATAATTATTTGGTATATCTTCTTATTTGTAGATTCTTATCTGTGGTTCATTCAAGCATAGAATAAAACACATGGAAAATATTATGCATAACGAATATGAAGGTTTTTCTAGTTTCTTAACAACTTATTTACATACAATTATTTTGTGTAAGTCACTGTAAATATTGAGATATTTAAAAAATCACAGTAAGACATGGGTAGTTAATGTGTAAATACTACACAATTTGACATGGGAATCTGTATTTACAAATTTTGTTATCGACAGTTTTCTGTGGAAACAATTTCCCAAAGAAACTATGGGATACCTGTAGTATGGAGATTATTAGTATGCAGACCATGCCCACATGTTTTATTTCTGTTATTTATATAACAATTAGATATTGCAAGTGTAGAACATTGTATTTCTTTAATTTTTATTTACATTAAAAAAATCTTATTTTATGTACCAATCCCAGTTCCCTCTCCCTCCCATGCTCCTGTGCCCCCCACTCTCTCCCCATCCCACACCCATCTACTCCTCAGGGAGGGTTAGGCCTCCCATGCAGGATAATTGAAGTCTTACATGTCATTTGGTGCAGGACCTAGGCCTCCTCCACCCCTGTGTATCTAGGCTGAGAGACTATCCCTCCATAGGGAATGGACTCCCAAAGTCCATTCGTGCACTAGGGAAAAATACTGGTCCCACCGCCAGAGGCCCCATAGACTGCCTAATCCTCCAACTGACACACACATTCAGGGGGCCCTGTTTCAGTCATAAGCTGGTCTACTATTTGTGAGCTTCCATTTTCTCAGGTCAACTGTTTCTGCCGGTTTCCCCAGCATGGTCTTGACCCATTTGCTCATTAGAAGTCCAATGCACTGTGTTCATTGTGCCACAGAGCCCACCTGAACATTGTATCTTTTGAAAGTTACAGGAATTCATAGTAACTGATTTAAATGTAATTATTGAGTGCTTGTAAGGGTGACATACTAAATATAAAATAAACAGTATGATGCAATGTATATTTAGGTACTAGAGTGAATCAATTATTTCAGCTCATAATAACAAAATGGAAAGCACTCAGGAAGATCAGGCACCATGCATACTGCAAATTTGAAACTAACATGGGCTTTATACTATGTTTGAGAGAATCCCATTAGAAGTGAGACACTATTAGAAATATGCCACAAAGAAAAGCAAACAGAAAAGGCTAAATATGATGGATTTTTTAGGGAAGACTTTATTTGTGAATAAAATATACTATGAAGATGTCAAAGAACAAATTCAATAAATGTTGCATGGAAAAAAAAGAAGCTTAACAGAACTCTTTAAGTCATTGACTTACCTGGAACAATGCAGGAGTCTCTCAGTGACAATTACTATGACCACCACTGCCTAGACTCTGAGTAGCTGCAATCTGATTCTCATGAGCTTCTGTAATTTCCCATTTCTAATTTGTCCAGTTTATTGGTTTAGTATGGAGCTTTTACTTATTAATGTTTATATTGCTGATTCCAAATATAAATGTTTCCTTCTCTAGGTCATGAACATTTATTTTTGTTGGTCTTTTCAGTATCAAACCTGCTACATGCTTACAACTTCCATTGAAAAGGGCAAAATTTATTGTCTCTTCTATATATAAACAGAATTTTAGACAGCACTGCTATGAGTTTCCTTGGTGAAAAATGAAATGAAGTTTATTTCACCATATGAGCTAATTATTTTGAGATGTACCTGTTGAATGCTGATGACCTTGACCTCATGGGCAGACACACATCATTATAAAACAAGCCTAAAGTGTTCAGTGATAAAATATAGGAGTTGTCTGTTATACCTAATTAGGAACAATTATGAAAATACATTGTTCATAAATTGTCCTTTACCCAGATATACACTCTTGTACATGCCTGCATGAATGTGTATGGACGAGTGTGTTTGAGTCTATCTGATAGTCATGGATGTGCTATGATGTCTTAGAAACCAAGCATAGGGAAGTATCAGAAGTGGGTGGCCACCATCATCTTCTTTTCCATAAAATCAAGGACCAAACAAAATTTTTCTTGTAGAAAATTCTTGAGTTGTCCACCGACCTATAGAAATCAGGACATTTCTGCAGAAACAGAAGATATTTTTCTACAAGTGACCCCAAAATGTGTACCCTAAAAATACAGATATAACAACCTATAAATAAACTTAAAAATGCAAAAGTCTATCCAAAGTGGCATTTCACAGTAGCTCAAATATAAATTATTGGTACTGAGATTGGGCAGAACTTCCAAAAGAACACTGTAGTGATTCTCCTCACTTGCCTTTCTCAGGTGGAAGGGAACCAGAGTCACCTGGGATTCTTTCTGAGGTGTTCACTTTACCACAAATCATCTCTTACTTGAAATGAGTCTTTAAAAAGTTGTGTTTACTTAAGAGTCATTCATGGCAATACATCTTAATGCTTCTCCAAAAATAATAAATTTCCCAATCTCAAGATTATATTACATTCATATACTTAACCACTGCATTAATTTTAATTTCTGTCTAGTTATTAGCAGTGCTCACAGCAAGCCATTTATTGTTAACTTCAAAATCATGCCAACTCTCTGATAACTTCTTCATAAGAAAAAATGCCTACAAAAGAAAAAATGCTCCAAAATGGATAATTAACACAGGTAACAAATGCTACCAAGACCAATATTTGACTTAGTAATAGAAAAACTATTCAATTCTTAAGACTATTTGTTACAATTTCTAAACTTCTGTCTTCTTCAAAATGATGTGTATGGATTAAGTTAAAATGTAAAATACCATTTTTTAAATTTAGTAATAAGTAGCAGATATGAAAGCCACTTAAAAAGGGAAGATACCAAATAGTAAATATGAAGAATTACTTGCCTGTGTTTTGAATAAATCAAGCCAAACATGAAGTAGCAGTGAGTGTCAAAGGTCCTTGGGATGGTGTATGGAGATTTGACTCCTGGAGACAGAGAGCTTCGCTTAGGGTCGGACCACTAAATGTGCCCCCTGTATTATTTGCTTTTCTATCACTGTGATGAAACACTATGACCAAAAAAATATGAATGAAAGTATTTAAGTAGGCTTACAGTTTCAGAGTACTAGGGACACGATGAAGTATTAAAGCCATGGCAGAATAAACATTTGAGTTCCTACAACTCAAATCACAAGTAGGATGTAGTGAGGATTAGCTTGAAATGGTATATCTCCCCCAGTGTCACACCTCCTTCAACAAGGACACACTTCATAAACCTTGCCTTCCCAAACAGTTCCAATAACTGTGTACCGAGTATTCAAACATCCGATCCCATGGGGGCCATTCCCATTCAAATTACAGTATCCTCTTTCTCCTACAAATTTCCTCTGCACTGTTGCAACATCTTAGTCTTAAAATGCTCCACACATTTTGTCCCATTTCTTTTTGAAAGTTTGAAATATCCATTTTAGAAAGCAAATAAAAGTTTCATGCTCAAGAACAGACTTTCAAAATTATATTACCCCCATTTTCAAAGATTATCCTCATTTCTATTGAGTTTTAAATGATTATTTAAGAAAGGACATGATTATGCCTCAAAATTATTAAGTACCTCAAACATAAGGCAATTGATATTTTAGAGAACATTTGCAGCAAATATAACTAACAGAAAAATCTGAACACCACAATAGTCAAAGAAGGAAGAGGAACTAAATGCATGGACCTACAAATATACATTGCAGAATTTCCAACTGACTGATAATGGGTTCTACAGTTTAGCTTAGTAAAAATTCTGTTATAAAAATTAGTCAAACTATTCCAACGTGGATACCCCGGGAGGTCACTCTCCCCGGGCTCTGTCCTGGTGGCGTAGGGGAGCGTAGGGCTCTGCCCGGTGATGTACACTCCCTTTCCACACCGTTGGATATGAAGCTGGGCTTCGAGTCTGCTCCTATATATTCCTACAGCTCCTTAGAGTCTTTCGGACCGTGACTGAGGAGACAAACCATGCAGGAAACAAAAGGCTCAGGGGACTTATGGTGTCAGTGTTCCATTTTGGGGAATCTAATCTTTGCTTATTTTTCTTCAGGAAAGAAGAGGATTTGCACAGCTTCCTGCTGAAGGTTAACATTGGGGTCTTGCACCTTAATGCGGTTTGGCAAAGTTGTCTGTATTAGGAGCTCAACCCAGAACATTGTCAGTGCTAAGCAAGCACTTGTGCATAGCCGTTCTGAGTCTGGTAAATATAAATATTTGAGACCTTAATGATACTTAGATTTTTGAAGTCCATTGCTGTGGTGTGAAAGTAGTTAGTATGTACAAGGACCTGTTCCTTTCCCCAGAACCATAAAAATCACTAAGATCACACCAGTTTCAAAGCCAGACTGGCTTACAAAACTTGTGTTTATTCCATAAATGTGATATGTGTGACAAAACTAGTGTTGACATTTGTGTGAATTAAAGACAAAATTTTGACTGTTAAAAAAAGTTAGTCAAACAAATGTTAGTCTATGATAATTTATAACATATCGTGAACCCAGCTTAAATCAGCCTATATTATTTGATAGAAACAATCATTTGAAGAAAACAAAAAGTTTCCTTCCAATGTTTAGAAAGTATAGAAACATTCATTTAAAAAATTAGGATAATAGATTCTGCTCTTGGCCTTCATATTCTCTCTGTAATCGAAGAATATATTTTTCACATACCATGTTATTACTATTATAACTAATTGAGTAATTAAAAGCACATTTCAAAGACAACCATACTTTTAGAGCAACAACTACATAAACAGAGATCATTTCTGCACAAAAAAGTCATTCTAGGCAACACACAGGCAGAGCATTCCGTTCTTCTTAGTATATTCCCAAAGTTCAGGAAACCTTTTAGTATCCGGAATAATTGCAAAGTCGGCAACTCAGTATTACATGTCAAACTTTATGTAAAATAATGTACATTAAAATTTAAATACAAAAAAGTGACTGCTAAACTTTTAAGGAGTGAGAGTTGGGCAAAAATAGCAAATGATAGAAACTGGGGTGACTATTTAAAATTGCAGAAGGGACTTGCTGGTGTCAGGGTTATAACTCAGTATTCCTGGAGAGGGCTGGCTTGAGCAAAATGCATCTCAGTCTTCAGATTCTCCTCTGGTAATTGATTCACAGACAGTTATATTTTAGACAACTGCTTCATAAATTATCTATGACTTATTCCTTATTATCAATTATCATTTTAATCATGAGTTTAAATTGCTTTATAATCTGCACTGAAATTTTAACATAATACACAACAAAGTCTAAAATCAGATCCATATTTCTAAACTACAAGCTTAATGAAGCAAATTGTGTCTGGTTTCCCTGTCAACTCACTTAAAGTATGATATCAGCCATTCTCTTGGTTTTTCTAAGGGCTGTCCTCTTACATTGGTTTCTACATTAGGAAGTACATGGGTATTGTATTTCACTTAATGTGTTTGTAGGTATTATTACTGAAAGCCAGGGATTTTAGTTTTTGGTTTGACATTTTAATTTCAAAGACTACAGAAAAAATGACCTTCATTATTTCTTATTAATTTTATCAGCAGTTTGTTATGATTTATATTTAAAGGACCTTTATGGAAGTAATATTTATTGTTTTTTCATCTCATATTTGTCCTTATAATCCAAATTGCTAAATAAGTTGTGAAACAACCAGTGAAGAATTATACCTTTAATATGGTTTAAATGACTAGAGTAAAATACTTCATACTTTAGGGAAGAATACATAATTCCTTTAGTAAATATAATTTGAATGAAATTCATTATTTTGATTCTCCCAGGGACATTGCCTCTGAAGGCAATAGGGATAATAAAGGAACAAGACTTGTATTGATTATGTTTAATGACTCTTTTAAATGAATGGGTCACCTACTGGTTCAGAAGGCAGTGCATATCTCTAAGTGGGTAAAAATGAGTGGTTTTAAATTGATTTATAGGTCTTGAAATCATGATGAACACAATATTGGTAACAGAGCTTTCAACTAGATGATTTAACAAATATAATCAAACATTTGCATTATGAATATTTCTGAGAAAACTAAGATGCTATATGATACAGTATTCGATACCTGGCTTCAGTAAGAGTATTCTAAGTCATGAAAAATCTTACATTTAGATTCTTTTATTATTTTTCATTGTATAATTTATATTATCATGAAGATAGAGCCTTTCAAATATAAGATTCATGCCTGGAGTTGGTGGTGCACACCTTTAATCCCAGCACTCCAGAGGCAGAGGCAGGCAGATCTCTGTGAGTTCGAGACCAGCCTGGTCTCCAGAGCGAGTGCCAAGATAGGCTCCAAAGCTATACAGAGAAACACTGTCTTGAAAAACCAAAAAAAGAACAAAAAAACAAAAAAAAACCAAAATCAAATATAAGATTCACAACTGAAAATTGTGCAAGCAGCTGATGCTGTTACAGGTGTTTACCTACTAATTAAACCAACAGGGATAATAAAAATATTGTTGGTAGGTTTGCCTTCATTGTTGACTACATATTATATAATACAAGTCACTCTAAAGAATAACTGGGTGAGGTATGGTAGATACACAAGTAGGAAAGGAAAAGAAGACTTCAGATGTGCGAAAGTGCTGTTTAAATCCAATATAGATGGCTATCAACTTGTATTGCCATTTCCATATGTAATAATATAATGAATATTATACTATAGCCTATTGAGTAATATTATTATTATGATTTGAGTCTCTTGACAATGATGATTACTTTCTAAAATTAGATGAAAATAGTGAATGCCTGGCTTCCTTCTTGCTCTACTAACCTGACCCCTACCGAGGTGAGTGACCCTCTGCTCTTGCCCAACTCCTGTCCAAAGCTCCA
This sequence comes from Cricetulus griseus, assembly GCF_003668045.3. Taxonomy (NCBI): domain Eukaryota; kingdom Metazoa; phylum Chordata; class Mammalia; order Rodentia; family Cricetidae; genus Cricetulus; species Cricetulus griseus. The sequence goes on along the minus strand of NW_023276806.1, from coordinate 19,035,487 downwards.
TTCACCCCTATCTCTCTGGCACTGTGCCTGCTTGGAGTGGATGCACCCACACAGGGAGGAGCTCACTGAGTCTAGAAACACCTCGCTCTTCCTTCCTGATCTGCCTGCCTGACCCTTCCAGAGGCCTAACCCCTATTGAGTGAGGAGACTATCAAGAGAGGCAAGAACATCCAGAGCTGTGGACATTGAAGTCCTGGCCCACACATGCCACCGGGTTACAAGAAGAGATAGAGAGACCCCACATGCACCCACTGGAAGAAGAGATGGGAAGAAGACAGAATAAGAACACACTCAACAACAGAAAGACAAATATGACACCACCAGAATCTAGGGACTCCACACCATCAAGATCTGAAAAGCCAAATACAGAGGATGAAGAAGAGATGGACCTCAAAAATTATCTTGAGAAGATGATAGAGACCTTTAAAGGGGAAAAAGAAAATCACTAAAAGTAATAGAAGAAAACCAAGGTAAAAATTGCATGAAATGGAGGAAAAGACATACCAAAAAATTCAAGAAATAAACAAATCTCTTAAAGAATCTAAAGAAAGCTAAGAAAAAACAACCAAACAAATGAAGGAAGCACTTGAAAGAGTTCAAGCCATGAAAGCTGAAATAGTCACAATAAAGAAAACATAGAATGAGGCAATGCTGGAAATAGAAAGGCTGGATAAATGATCAGGAACTAAAGATGTGAGTATAACTAACAAAATTCAAGAGATGGAAGAGAGAATATCAGTTATTGGTTATTGAAGACTTGGTAAGGATATACATTCATCAACCAAAGAAAATCTCAAGTCCAACAAATCCCTAACACAAAATATCCATGAAATATGGGACACCGTGAAAAGGCCAAACCTAAGAATAATAGGTATAGAAGAAGGTGAAGAAATACAGCTCAAAGGTACACAAAATACATTCAACAAAATCATAGAAGAAAACTTCCCCAAACTACAGAAGGATATGCCTATGAAAGTACAAGAAGCTTACAGAACACCAAACAGACTGGACCACAAAAAGAAGTACCTGCCTCCCCCACACAAAATAATCAAAACACCAAATCTACAGAATAAAGAGAAAATATTAAGAGCAGCAAAGGAAAGAGGCCAAATAACTTATAAAGGCAGACCTATTAGAATTGCATCCGACTTCTCAATAAAAACTCTGAAGCCAGAAGGTCTTGGATAGATACCCTACAAACATTAAGGGAGTATGGATGTCAACCCAGACTACTGTACCCAGGAAAACTTTCAATCACTATAGATGGAGAAAACAAGGTATTACATCACAAAACTGATTTAAACAATACATATCCACAAATCCAGCACTACAGAAGGTACGGGAAGGAAAACTCCAACCCAAGGATCATAACTACAATCACAAAAAACATAGGCAATAGATAATCCAATTTTACCAAACACTAAAAGAAACAGGAGAGTTAATTCCACGCATAATGACACCGCCAAAAATAAATCCAAATCAAACAAGAACCAACCATCAATGGACATTAATATCCCTATATTGAAGAGTGACCAGCCTGTAGCCAATAGTGCTTAGGTTTTTTTTTTTTTTTTTTTTTAGATACAACAGTCAAGCGAGAGGGGGGAGCTGGAACCAGCTCCAGTACCTGGGGGAGCAGAAGAGAGAAGGACCGGGAGCTCCACGTGCAGCCCTTAAGAACTTTCTTTTATGTCACCCCAGACTTCCCTTCACCCCACCCTCATGGACATTTACCTGAACACCTGTCTGGGTTGCCTGGGGTGGGGCTAAGGTGTCTCCCTACAATCCCCTTTTAGTCTAAAAGAGGATTAGAACTTAATAGTGTAAAACGTCTAAAATTACCAATCATAAAGGTGAAATATAAGAAGATACAATAATCTGCTATTGCTCATCCTATGTCTATTCCAGCTAAGCCCTAAAGTCATGTGGAAAGGGTGTCTAACTTGAACACCTCCTTCCAATCCCAACTCTAAACAATAAGAAGGTCATTCTTAACTAGGTTAACACTACCCTTATAAACAATAATTGGGAATGGGGGGCGTAGCATCTTCTAAGTTACTTCCTGCTGAAATGGGATAATGGTAGCCATGTGGGGTCCTGTGTAAAAAAATGCTAGTACAGAGAAAGTCTCTAATGAGTTATCTCTAGTCCATGGTAGATGAGATTTGCTTGATTGAAGATCTAGGTTGAAATCCTCAACTTGATTGAAGTCAGTACTTGAGGTTCCAGTTGGAGTCTCAGTCAAAACAGAGTGAGCTGAATCCAGTGCAGTTGGAGAGGTTTAGTCCAATTCTTTTTCCGGAGCATGCAGGGATTGTTGTCAGGCTGGTTCTCATTGGCTGTATGGGACTCAAGCATAAGTGTCATCAGAGAAATGTTTGCTTTTACATGTATGTGTACTGGGAAAGGCAATCCTTGACAAACGACAATTATGAGAGGGTGTAGGCCTTGAAAGAAAGAGCCAAGAAAAGACAAAGATAGTCCTCTTATTGTTCGTTTATTCTGTATTACAGCAATTGGCTACTTGATATAACACAGAAACTTTAACATTTTGTTAAATAATATGCTTGCATTTTATGGGAAGAAAGACAAATCCAACTGTAAATCCAGCATCAATTTAATTGAATAGGGACTAGGAAATGAAAAGAAATAGTGTTATTTGAGAGACAGCTGTAAATTTTACCGTATGGCACGTTCCTTTTGTTCGATGGTTATAGCTATGTTCTTTCATTAAGGACATGTAGTGTCCTTTGACTTCTGGAGTGGGTTTTCCTGTGAGGATGAAAACAAAGCACTTCCCATCCTTTGGGAGGCTTTTATTTAGTTCATGAGATATACCTCAGTAAATACCTGTCAGTCATCCTTGTTGAGAGGGTTGTCTTCCTCAACTCGAATCTTGATCAATTTTGATGGTATCCAAAGATTTTCTTCTCCTGTGGAGACAAATGCAAAACCCCTACCCCAACGTAACACATGTCCAGGTTTCCATACCAAGGTCAGTACATCTTTGAAACACACTGGTTGGTTCAGTTCAGCAGTTTTTTCCAAAGTCCAGTGTCTTTCCGCAGCTGTTTGTCCATTGGCATTGGCATTAAGAAAGTTTAGTGTTAATAAAGCATTATGCAATCTATGTTTCGGGGGTTTCGACTTACCAGCTTGCCTATGGAGCATCTCCTTAAGTGTCCTGTTAGAACTTTCAACAACTGTTTGTCCTGTAGGGTTGTGTGGTATACCTGTGACATGCTTAATGTTATAATATTTGAAGAACTGTACCATTTTTGTGGAGACATATGCTGCAGCATTGTCAGTTTTTATTTGTGCCGGTATGCCCATAACTGCCATCACCTCCAGTAGGTGTGTAATAATGGAATCAGCTTTTTTGGAGTTGTGAGCAGTAGCCCAATGGAAAGCTGAGAATGTGCCAATGGTATGATGCACATATTTCAAATTTCCAAATTCTGTAAAGTGAAAGACATCCATTTGCCAGATCTCATTCCTATGAATGCCTTTAGGATTACAGCCTGCTGGCAGCGGAGTTTGGTTTCAAAACGAACAAGTAGGACAGTTTCTCACTATCTCTTTGGCTTGTTGCCAAGTGATGGAGAAGTCCTTCTTTAACCCTTCGTATTTACATGATGCTCTTTATGAAATTCTGAGGAGTCTAGCACAGTGCCAATCAATAAATGATCTATCTCGTCATTGCCTTGTGCTAGTGGGCCTGGCAGACCCGTATGGGATCTGATATGCGTAATGCACAGAGGATTATTTCTGTTTCTGATTATTTCCTGTGTTTGTAAGAACAACGTGGTTAGTTCAGTATTATCAGGGACCAATTCTGCAGTCTCTATGTACAAGAAGACTCTCTCTGCATATTGGGAATCAGTAACTATATTAAGAGGTTCTGTAAAATCCATAGGCACCATGAGAATTGCATATAATTCTGCCTTCTGTACAGATGTGTCCGGAATATGAACTACTTTACTTACCTCACCTGCTTTATAACCAGCCTTACCTGATTTGTTAGCGTCACTGTAGAAGGTAAGAACTCCAGAAATGGGAGTTTGTCTTGCAATGTGTGGAAGAATCCAGACTGTCTTTTTTATTAATTTAATTGTCAGTTTTGTGATAGTTATTACTAATTGATTCCAAAAAGTCGGTAAGAGCTATTTGCCAATATTTATTATCCTTCCATAAGGAGGAAATTTCATCATTAGTTAAAGGTACTATAATTTCTGCTGGATCTTTTCCAGTCAGCTGAGGAAGTCTTAATTTATCCTTTAAAATCAAATCAGAAATCTTTTCTATATATATGTTTTTAACTTTTTGTTCTGCTTATGTGGCAGAAATATCCATTCTAATATAGTGTCTTCCCTCTGCATCAGAATTCCAGAAGGATATTCTCTGGATGGCAAGATGACCAGATGCAGTCTAAATCAAGGTTTATCCAATCTACATGCACATCCAAAATTCTGTTTTCTACCCATTGTAACTCTTTTTCTGCCTCAGCAGATAATATTCATGGACTGTTTAAGTCCTTATCACCTTTTAGTGCCATTTTTAAATGCTTTAAGTCATGTCCTTCCACACCAATAATCGTCTGTAATTGAGAAATTTCTCCTAGTAGCTTCTGAAGACTGTTAAGAATTTGATAATGATCCTTTCTAATTTGTACCTTTTGAGGTCTGATTCTTTGTAAGTCTATCTTATATCCTAAATAGTTAATAGAATCTCCTCTTTGTATATTTTCTGGGGCAATTTGTACACCCCATCTAGGCAGAACTTCCTTCACCATTTCAAACATACGCTCCAAAGTTTCCTTATTAGAATCCGATAAAAGAATATCATCCATATAATGATAGACAAGAGATTGTGGAAATTTTTTATGAATTATTTCCAAAGGTTGTTGTACAAAGTATTGACACAAAGTAGGACTATTTAGCATCCCCTGAGGTAAAAGCTTCCATTGGTATCCCCGAACTGTCTGTGAGTTATAAAGAGTTGGCAATATAAATGCAAATTTCTCTCTATTGCTTTCTTGTAATTTTATAGTGAAAAAGCAGTCTTTCAGGTCAATTACTATGATCAGCCATCCTTTAGGTATTAAGGAAGGCAATGGCATTCCAGGCTGTAGAGAGCCCATACGCTGAATTACCTTATTTATTGCTCTCAGGTCTGTCAGCATTCTCCAGTTACCTGACATCTTCTTGATAAAAAATACAGGAGAATTCCAAGGGCTGGTAGATTGCTCTATGTGACCAGCCTCTAGCTGTTCCTGTACTAACTTTTCTAGAGCCTCTAGCTTTTCAGAGGTCAAAGGCCATTGCCCTATCCAGACTGTAAGCCATTTCAATGGCAGGGCCTTTGGTTCCTCTGAAGGCCTATCATTTGTATTTAGTGTCTGTACAGTCTGGATAGTTTGTAACCATTTTCCATGGCATCTTACCCTATCCTTTCTACTATCCAGCGATTTTCTAGAATTCGCATCTGACACTGGAGGGATGTCAATTTGAGTATTCCATTGCTGTAATAAATCACGACCCCATAAATTTATTGCAATATCTGTCACGTAAGTTTTTAGTCTTCCTTGATGTCCTTCCAGTCCAATGCAGACCACCGAGTTAACACTCGTTTGAACTCTAGATAGAGTTCCAATTCCTAAAAATTGTACATTTGCCTCTTTAAGGGGTCATTCATGAGGCCAGAATTTCTGGGTAATAATACTTACATCAGCTCCAATGTCTACTAGGCCTTTAATAACTCTGACATTAATTTTTATTTCTAACTGAGGCCTTTTATCATTAATAAAAGCTTGCCAAAGTATGCGTTTCTCATTTTTACCAGTCACATGTGATTCTTCATCACTATTCAAACTACCTTCTAGAGCAGTATCATTTTCCACAATAGGCAAGGAACTATCTATTCGTCCTGTGAGAGATTGTCTCCCACTGTCACTGGGAACAAATGAACTCTTCTTGAGGTGGGGGTCTGCTGGGGGCCCCCTTCTCAGTTTCCCAACATTAAGAGGTTCCCTTGCATGTCCCTAGTTGATCCGCATTCATTAGTCCAGTGTTTGCCCTTACCACATTTCCTACATAACCCAAAGGGCAATGACCTGTCACGTGGGGAAACGTTAGAATTTCTCTGTCTACAATTTCTCCTCATATGTTCCATTTTACCACAGCTGAAACATCTATTCTCCTAAAACACCTCTCCGGGTTGCCTGGGACAGGGCTAGGTTATTTCCTTACACTAAATGTCAATAGTCTTAACTTACTCATAAAAAGATATAGGTAACTTACTCATAAAAAGATATAGGATACGAAAACAGAATCCATCCTTCTGCTGTGTACAAGAAACACACCTCAACTTCAAAGAAAAGTATTACCTCCGAATAAAGAGTTGGGAAAAGATTTTCCAATCAAATGAGTCCATGAAACAAGCTGGTGTAGCAATCCTAAGATCTAACAAATTAGACTTCAAACTAAAATCAATCAAAAGAGATGAAAAAGAGCATTTCATACTCATCACAGGAAAAGTCCTTCAAGATGAAGTCTCACTCCTGAACATCTATGCCCCAAATACGAAAGCAGACACATTTGTAAAAGAAACATTGCTGAAGAACAGAGAAGCAGTTTAAATCGACCTATAACCCCTAAGGAAATAGAAGCAGGCATCAAAAGCCTCCCAACCAAAAAAAGCCCAGGGCCAAATGACTTCACTGCAGAATTCTACCTGAAAATTAAACAAGAGCTAACTCCAGTACTCCTCAAAAAGTTCCGCACAATAGAAACAGAAGGGATATTGCCAAACTCTTTTTATGAGGCTACAATCACTTTGAGACCCAAGCCACACAAAGTTACAACTGAAAAAAAGAGAGCTACAGACCAATATCACTTATGAACATTGATGCAAAAATACTCAACAAAATATTGGTGAATCGAATCCAAGAACACATCAGAAAAATCATCCACCATGATCAAGTAGGCTTCATCCCAGGGATGCAAAGATGGTTCAATATAGGAAAATCCATCAATGTAATCCAACATATAAACAAACTGAAAAACAAAAACGACATGATCATCTCACTAGAAGCTGAAAAAGCCTTTGACAAAATGCAACATCCCATCATGATAATGATCTTGGAGAGAACAGGAATAACAGGGACATAACTAAACATGATAAACACAATATACACCAAACCAATAGCCTACATCAAACTAAATGGAGAGAAACTCAAAGAGATTCCTCTAAAATAAGGAATAAGACAAGGGTGTCCACTCTCTCCATATCTCTTCAATATTGTACTTGTAGTTCTAGCTAGAGCAATAAGACAAGAAAAGGGGATCAAAGTGATACAAATTGGAAAGGAAGAAGTCAAACTTTCACTATTTGCAGATGATATGATAGTGTACATTAGTTCCCCGATTAACTCTACCAGGGAACTCCTACAGCTGATAAATACCTTCAGCAAGGTAGCAGGATACAAAATTAACTCAAAAACATGAGTAGCCCTACTATATACAGATGATAAATCCAATGAGAAAGAAATCAGAGAAATATCACCCTTCAGAATATCCACAAGCAACATAAAATATCTTGGGGTAATTAACCAAACAAGTGAAAGACCTGTGTAGTAAGAACTTTGAGGCTTTAAAGAAAGAAACTAAAGAAGATACCAGAAAATAGAAAGATCTCCCATGCTCTTGGATAGGTAAAATCAACATAGTAAACATGGCAATCTTACCAAAAGCAATTGATAGATACAACACAATCCCCATCAAAATCCCAACATACTTCTTCACAGACATTGAAAGAACAATACTCAACTTTATATGGAAAAATAAAAAAAAAAACATGACAGCCAAAACAACTCTGTACAATAAAGGATCTTCTGGAGGCATCACCATCCCTGACTTCAAGCTCTATTACAGAGCCATAGTTCTGAAAACAGCTTGGTATTGGCAAAAAATAAACATATAAATGAATGCAAATGAATGTAAAACCCTGATATTAACCCACACACCCATGAACACTGCATTATTGACAAAGATGCTAAATCTAAACAATGGAAAAAAGATAGCATCTTCAACCAATGGTGCTGGCAAAACTAGATTTGGACAGCAGGTAGAACCATAACTGTCACCATGCACAAAACATAAGTGCAAATGAATCAAAGATGTCAACATAAGTCCAGCCACACTGAATCTTCTAGAAGAGAAAGTGGGAATTACCCTTGAACAAAATTGGCACAAGAGACCACTTCCTGAAAATTATGCCAGTAGCACAAACACTGAGGTCTGCAATTAATAAATGGGAACTCCTGAAACTGAGAAGCTTCTGCAAGGCAAAGTTCACAGTCAGCAAGACACAATGACATCCCAAAGAATGGGAAAAGATCTTCATTAACCCCACATCTGACAGAGGGCTGATTTCCAAAATATACAAGGAACTCAAGAAGCTAGTCACCAAAACACCAAACAATGAAATTAAAAAGAATTATCAACAGAGGAATCTGAAATGGCTGAAAGACACTTAAGAAAATTGCTTGAAATCCTTGGCCATCAGAGAAATGCAACTCAAAAAAACTCTGAGATACCATCTTACACCAGCCAAAATGGCTAAAACCAAAACACCAATGACAATCTATGCTGGAGAGGATGTGGAGAAAAAGGAACTCTTCTCCATTGCTGGTGGAAGGGCAAACTTGTAAGACCACTCTGGAAATCAGTATGGCTGTGTGCTAAGAAAAATGGGAATCATTCTACCTCAAGATCTAGCAATTCCTCTCTTGGGCATATACCCAAATAATGCACGTTCATACAAGGACACATGTTCAACCATGTTCATAGCAGCATTGTTTGTAATAACCAGAAACTGGAAGCAACCTAGATACCCCTCAAATGAAGAATGGATAGAGAAAATGTGGTACATTTATACAACGGAGTACTATCCAGCAGGAAAAAAAGCAATGGAATATTGAAATCCGCAGGCAAATGGATGGAACTAGAAGAAAACATTCTGAATGAGGTAACCCAGTCACAAAAAGACAAACATGGAATGTACTCACTCATATATGAATTTTAGACATAGAGCAAAGGATTACCAGCCTATAATCCTCTTCACCAAAGAAACTAGGAAACATGAAGGACTCTAAGGGATAAATGCATGGACCCAAGGAACCCAAGGATTGGAAAGTGGCAGGAACTCCTGAGCTAATTGGGAGCATGAGGCATGAGGGTTGGGGAGAGGGAGCTGCCAGAATGAGAGCAGGAGAAGGGAGAGGAGAAGAGGCAATGGAGGAGCAGAAATATTGAGTTGGGGTAAGAATAGAAGAGAGCAACATGAGAGATACCATATTAGAGGGAGTCATTATAGGTCCAAGGAGAGATCTGGGAGTAGGCAGATTTCCAGATATCTACAAGGATGACACGAACTGACAATCTAGGTAATGGTTGAGAGGAAAACCTAAATACCCTTCCCCTTAAATTAGATTGATGACTATGTTTTATGCCATCCTAGAGCCCTCATCCAGTGGCTGATGGAAGCAAATGTAGACATCCACAGATATACACTGAACTGAACTCTGGAATTTAGTTGCAGAGAGGGAGGAATGAAGATCCAAGGGGTCAGTACCAGGCTGGGGAAACCCACAGAAACAGCTGGACTGAACAAGTGGGAGCACAGTGACCCCAGATGCTGTCTGGGAGGTCAGTACAGGACTGATCCAGACCTCTGAACATGGATGTCAATGAGGAGGCCTCTGCACTCTAGGGGGCCCCTGGTAATGGATTAGTATTTTCCCTGGTATAAGAAGGGACTTTCAGAGCCCATCCCACGTGAAGGGTTACGCTCTGGCCCTGGACACATGGGGAAGGGTCTAGGCCCAGCCCAGGATGATGTGGTGGACTTTGAAGAGCCCCTGTTTAGGGCCCTACCCTGCCTTGGGAGTGGAGGGTTTATGTGGTGGTGGGTAGGTCGGGGGAAGGGATGGGGGTGAGGGGAGAATGTGGGAGAGGGAGAAATGACTGACATGTGAAACAAGCTTGTTCCTAATTTGAACTATTAAAAAATGGTGAATGCATGTTTCTACTACATTTGAAAATGCTGAGCTGAACACTTCAAAAGTTCAGTTTGTGGTATGTGATCTATATTACATCACAGATTTAACTTTTTGTATGTCTTTCTCAAAAGGCATTAGTATCATTTACATCTCTCTATAGACTTTGCTAGACTCTTCTATCTCATCTCCTTTTAATCCTGGTATTCTAAGTTTCTTTTTCACTATTTATAACATTATTTTCTAAATCTCCTTCCTGGAAATATCCCCTGTTCCCTTGTAATCTATCTAGCCCCTGTGGTTATTCTAAATTAAAACACACACACACACACACACACACACACACACACACACACACACACACACACATATATATATCATAAAAATAATGCCATCTTATAAGAGAAAACATGCATTATCTTGATCTGGATTACTTTCCTCTGGATGATTGTTTCTAGTTTCATCCATTTACCAGCAAATTTAATCTTCATTAACATCTGGATAATATTCCATTTGGGCAATGCAAGGCATTTTTATTATGTATTCATCCATTGATGGACATGTTGGCTGTTTACAATTTTTGGCTAACATAAATACAGCAGCAATGAACAGGGATGAGCAAATATCTCTGCTCTAAGACACTGCACACTTCTTTGAGTGAATGACTAAGTATTACGGCCAAATCTTGCAACAGGTCAATTTTTAGCATTTTGATGAATACCACACTCATGTCCATTTTGGCTATTCCAGTTTGCACTCCCACCTGCAATGGATGAGTGCTACCCTTTCCTTCCATCTTCACCAGCATTTGCTGTCATTGTTTTATTGATCTTGTCCATTCTGAGTGGTATAAAGTGATAACCCAAAGTAGTTTTAATTTGCATTTCCTTGAGGGCTAAGTGTGTCAAATATTTTTAAGGTGTTTCTATGCTACTTGTGTTTCATCTTTAGAGAAACTTAGGAATGCTTAGCCTTAAACAGATATCTTTATTACAACCATCCTCTCTACACTAATGGATATATGCAGAAGAGGGGCTTAAGTAGCTAATAAATTTTACAGAGAGTATTTTTAGACATAAAGGGCATACACACACATAAATTCACAAAGACTGTGACAACATACCCAGCAGCTGCATGAAATCAAACCAGACTAATTCCCAGGACAATGGAGGGGAATTAGGTACAAAGTTTTCCTCATGGCCAAAAATTTATTCCTAAATGATAGCTACTAAGAGAGGAAATACTAGTTTTCTTCAACTGTATGATACTGAGATGTCAACTACATTCCAGGGCAGACTATGCTAAAGAGTCATAGGCCAACATGGTTTTTAGTAGCTTTTTAAATTTTTTATTAGTTTGATAAGATAACAATCTTGACGTTCGATTGTTAGGGAGATGGGAGTATCTGGGAGGGGTTGCCAGACAGGAAAGAATACTATAAAAATATACTCTACGTAATTTTCAATGAATAAATTGTAAAAAGAATGAGAAATTCAAAAACAGAACTGGTTACATAACTGTAATATTCTATGTAGACTAAAGGGCAAGGGTCAATATAAATATTATATAATGCCTAACATGCAAAACCTTTTCAATGTTAACTTTAGAAATTTAAATAATAATGTTTGAAATAACAGTACAATTCTTTTACTTGTATGAAGTGATGTACTGATTATTAGAAAGAAAAAGATTGTCCATTCTTTTGTAATTTTTATGCACTAATTAAAAGAAAATTAAGTAGATACTAAAGGGTACATTATGCTCTACTCTATAAAGTTTTCATTTCTATCAATTATTCTAATTAGAGGGATTCATGAATAAACAGAACTGACTCCTTAAAAGTCACTGCTTCAGGTAATACTACATTGAAAATCTATGTTCAGATAATGCTTTACATTTTGTGCTTTAGAAAAAAAACCCATTCCAATCTTTAAAACTATCCAAATATATAATCTACCACCTTTCCATTGTGATAAATACATGAGGGTTTTCATGGAATTCAGTAAGGATGTGGGTTGGAAGAGGTTGCTGATAACAATTTTGAGGAATTGTTTCCTTGCCACAGTGCTAACTTAATTTGTATGATTAAGATAAAGCTACATTTGCTATTCATCCAACTTCTCATTAAAGAGCACAGTCTGCCAAGCTATGTTAAGGGTAAGTAAGTGAGAAAAGTCTTGTTCCATCTAGGGTTTCTTTCCTCCCCTTGCTCACAGAAGCCCCCTTCTTTTTCTCAGTATGTAGCATGGTGGTAAATATTAGTATGGTTAAAGCTAAAAAAGCAAGTTACTGGTGAGTGTCTGGTAAGATTTTATACTTTTGTCTGGAGGTTTTAAGAATGTGTATTCTGCTTGCACACTGTAAGTATGTAAGCTCAAGGTGGAGACCATGTACTTGCCCTCTGGCTGACCTCAGTTCATTCTAGATAGAAGCTCTTTTCACTTGATGACCTCTGTGTGTAACCAAGAGATGAACTTATAATAAGAATGAGAAACTCTTGCTTCTGAGTTTTCCTTTGTTTGATTTTGCTTTTGTGTTTTTTTTCTTTCACTTAAAACAAGATTTCCTTATGTATTCCAGGCTGGCCTGGAATTCATTATCCTCCTGCCTCAGCCTTCCTAGTACTGAAATAACAAGTGTGCAACATTACTCCCAGTACGCTACTTTTTATTTCCTCTTTTAGTCCATTTAGATTCAACTTGCTTGTTATCATAGAATTACTTACAGTTTCCAGGCTAATATCATTGCAATTTGAAAAATTGAGGTAATAGTATTCTGATTAATATGAAAAATATGCTCAACAAAAATTTCATAGACATTTCTATTCTACTATATAGATGATTATATGATTTTCTTTCTATATGATTATATACATTTTACATTATTCAGAACTTTAAAGATAACAAAGGCCTTAACTTATACAATGATGTTGATCTGTTTTGTTTTGGGGATGATATTTTTCTTTTTAATTTAAATTAGAAACAAGCTTGTTTTTCCATGTTAATCCCAGTTCCCCTTCTCTCCCCTTCTCCCCTGCCCCACACCGACCCCATATCTTATCCCCTTTCTGCTCTCCAGAGAGGGTGAAGCCCTCCATGGGGATTTTCAAAGTCTATCATATTAGACCCTCTCCCGTGTGTCTAGGCTGAGAGAGTATCCTTTTATGTGGAGTGGGCTCCCAAAGTCCATTCATATACTAGGGATAAATACTGATCTACTTAAAGGGGCCCCATAGATTCCCCAGACTTCCAAACGGACATCCACTTTCAACCAGTCTGCAACAGTCCTATGCTGGTTTCCCAGCACTCAGTCTGGGGTCCATGAGCTCCCCAATGTTCAGGTCACCTGTTTCTGTGGGTCTCTCCAGCCTGGTCTTGACCCCTTTGCTCATCACTCCTGCCTCTCTGCAACTGGATTCCAGGAGTTCAGCTCAGTGTTTAGCTGTGATTTGTCTGAGTCTGCTTCCATCAGACTGGATGAAGTCTTTAGGATGGCTTAAATAAGGTAGTCATCAGTTTCATTATCAGAGAAGGGCATTAAGGTAGCCTCATCACTATTACTTAGATTGTTAGTTGGGGTCAACGTTGTAGATGTCTGGACATTTCCCTAGTGCCAGATTTCCCTTTAAACCTATAATGGCTCCCTCTATTATGGTATCTCTTTTTTCATATGGCAAGTTTTATGATGAAATGAGATTGCATTATTCAATATGCAAACATGTTCATTATTTAGGAATACACATGTCTTCACATTTGTATGTTTTGATACCTTATTGTAATTATAAATATATAAATATATAAATATATATTCATGTTGTTTCCATTACGCTGATCATATGTTTAGCTCAGTCTAAAGGTTTTTCTTCTACGATTCTTGACAGAGATTCCAAACTAGTCTATGTGACTTTCCCATTATTTAATTAATACTTGTACATATGGTCAGATCATTTTTCTCCAAATAAAGCCTTCTTAAAATTTTTAGATGCTTACATATTCATGTAAAATAATTTCCAAAATGCCAGGCACAGCCTGAGTACCTTGCTGCTCTGATCTGGGCATTGTTCCTGATGCCCCAAACATACAATAATAAAGGCAGCAGTGTTTGCCATGATGCTCAGACATCATCTATATTTTAACTTGAAATACATTTGATTCTCATTTTTTTCTTTCTATTGAAACTTGGCTGATTGTTTTGCTATAAAATTATGCTTTCATCATCATCAATCTGGTTCAAATTAAACAAAGATCTGTAACCTGCACATAACAGTTTAAACTCTACACAGTGGCCAGTGGGCGCATGAGTTGACAGCGTATCTTCAACATCTTTTCCTGGCATTCGTTTCTCCACTGAGTACTCTTTTGAAGGCAGTCAGCTTGAGGAAGTCATCATATCTGAATAGGGCTGACTCCCTTGGATCACTTGGTTAAACTTTGCTGTTTCTTTATTTCTATGTGATACACTTAGTTGGTTACTTTATATAGTAAATTAATAAATGCATGTAATTTAAAAATCACATGAACACATATAAATTTTCATCATATATTTGACCTTACAAAATAGTCACCCATTTGACTCACTGTATATAATTCTCTATCTCTTGCAGGTTGTTATTAGTGTACATTTTAAATAAAACATTAAACTCAATATGCTCATCAGAAAATATTTTAAATGGAGTATTAAATACAATATGTTCATTCTAATTCAGAGTTTAATGCAAATGAAATAAAATATTTTGCTTCTCACTTTTTCTGCCATGATGTGATAAGCAATTTCTCATTCATTTATTTATTACTAATCACTTTGATTGAAATAAAAGAGTATATGTTCTTCTTGTCATAAGTGAAAAGATAGGACAGTGATGTAAAATGTTTATAATCACATATACCCTCCATTCCCACCTCTGTGGTGTCATCAATCTTAGCAGATTGTTGCAATCCGTTGCCCATTTATCTCCAGTCATGTGATCCTATGAAACACATGTGCACTTCCATAGGAGTGGCAGACATTGTTAGTCACTCATACAATATTCATTTTTCTGTGCTGCCTTGAAAATGGAGATAATTTTTACTCAGGAAATGATATTACCAGTGTTCTCTGTTAAAATGTCACAATAGAAGTTTTCCTGTCAGGTAGAGGGGGAAGGAGAATACAGGTCATGGGTCTAAGAAAGATAAATGTGACTGAATGAGCTTTGGAGAAAGTTTGTAAAAGCAGGAAGGGTCAGCAGTCTATTCTTACATCCTGAAATCTAACTAGATGAAATGGGCAGGGAAAAGTGATATGTACCTAAGGATCACATATTACACAATGGAACAAAGTTGTGCTACCTTGGCCTCAGGAAACCATTGCAATCTTCCTATCATACCTAACCTTCAGTCTATTATGTTGTGAGAAAAACCAATACACTTATTTGTTATTTATTTAATGAGAATAATATCCATTCTTCAAGGTCAACACTTCTCAGGTTGTTGAAGACTTCCCCATCCACCAGTGACACTTAACTAATATGATATGTCTGTGTCTAAGAAAAGACAAAGGATTGGTAACTCAGAGCTTTGCCCCTACAAATCCTGATAGGAAAACAGGCAGGGTCAGCAGCAGTCTGTTCTTACATCCTGAAATCTAACTAGATTAAATGGGCAGGGAAAAATGATATGCACAGAGCCAACCTCTTTTAATTAAAAAAATTATTTTTCATTTTACATCCCAATCTCAGCTCCCCACTCTGTTTCTCCCACCCCTCAATTCGCTGTCTTTCCCACCCTCACCCACTCCTCAGATGGGGAGTCCAAAGTCTGGCATACCAAGCTGAGGCAGGACCAAGACCCTGCCCCCTATATCAAGGCAGCTGAGAAAGGTATTCCACCATTGGAAGTGGGATCCAGGTCAGCTGTCTGTGTTTATCCCCGTCATGGTCTTGACACAATGTTTATAAGATTCCTCCTGGCTCTCTTTAGCTGAACTACAGGAGCTCATCCTAGTGCTTGCCTGTGGGTCACTGCATCTGCTTCCATCAGTTACTGGATGTAGGTTCAGAGCCAACCACTTAAGGGTTGTTATCCTGTGATGGCTAGGATATAGTCCACAAGGTAGACTTGCCAAAGCTATGTGTATATTAGCAAACCTCATTATTACACTGTCTCCAGGAAGTGAATCATTTTCCATTCTCTATATGCAGTGTCACTGGATGGTATTCTTTCCCAAATTATTAATTTTCAATATTAAATTCAAACACTAGGTTGAAAATTACAAGAAATTGTAATTATTTCTGGATGGTTATCACTTAGCTTTTATTTTGTCTTAGCTAATTGATATAATCTTTAAATATTTTTTTCTTTTGAATTATTTTCTTTTACTCTGTATTTTTAAGCCTTTGAGATTATAATAAAATACATCATTTATCAATTTATCACCTTCCTTGTTCTACCTCTAAACCTTTCCATATAAATGCCCTTGCTCTCTTTCATTTTTTCTTCTAATTTACTTTTTCTCTTAACAATTCCTAAGACTCTTTGCTTAAATATTGTATATTTAATATATGTGTTAATTATTTACCTTTTACCCACAGTCTTGTAACTGACTTTCTTCATGAGGAGTTTTTAAGTTTAAATATATACTATTTCTTTAAGTGATAAATATTCATACATTTTTCTTATTTATCCCTTTTACCTACTATTAATCAATTCCTGTAATTAGCTCTAATACTACTTCTCTGCCCTCTTAGCAACTCTTTTCCCCAAGTATAGCTTTAAGTAATATTTCTATCTCTTTGTATTAGTTTATCAATGACATTAAACAATAACTCATAGTACAACTTAAATTTTAAATTAACACATTTTAATGTCTTTCTAGTACCACCCTGCTGTGCTGTCTGAATAGTTGTTAGGAGGACCATTCAGCCAATGGGTCATTTTACATCATCATAAATCTATAACCAAAGCCTTGATTAGGGCAAGGCTACCTTGGTGCATCCTGGGTTTATACAGGGTTTATACTTTTGGTAGTTTAATCCAAAAGCTAATATAAAGATTTGCTGGCAGAATATAGATGGATTGTATTCATTCTTAACCAGAATCCTCTTGCCAGGAGGACCTTACTCTGATAGGATGTGGTCACTTAGTTATTATGGTGATGGATTATTTGTGATTATCAAGGATTTTAATAAAATGATATCCTTATTTTGGTTTGATTTGTTAGCAAACTGTTAAAAGTTTCATCTTGAATTCTTCCAGAGCTTGAATTAAACTTAGGAAATGTGTCCTTTAGAATTTCCCTCATCAGATGATTGTTTGAGGTCCTTTGTGGACCATAGAGATAATCTGAATAAACATTTTCTTAAATTGGCAACTGTTCAAATATTGAAAGAATGTATACATACCTGTTAATAGCTAAAAGGCAAGGGCATCAGTCATTTGATCTTTTTCAATTGCAAGGTTTGACACCTGCATGTCATAGAAAAATAAACCATAGTAAAAGATGTTTGTTACATCTCTCAGCTGAATCTCAAACGCATAGGCTCTAGAAATTTTCTCCATGATTAGGAAATAGAATGTTAGCTGATATGTAATTATGATTTCCTTGTATTAGAGCTGTAAGACTCAGTATCTTTAATGGTTTCTTGTCGCAACTATTATTTATTTAGTAAGGAAATTATACTTTTGCATTGTGACATGTTTAAAAGGATGCCATTGTAGGGTGGAACATTTAATGCCAAAGTCCTCTTTGAGTAAATTAGCTCTTTATAATTAGCTGGAGTAGTCATTAGTAGTTTTCTTTCCTCTACTGACAACTTTAATAAGAGAGCACCCAAATTAATACTTATTTGAGCTTAATCATTATAATTTCTTACACAAGTTCTCTCCATCACTTCTAGACTTCAGTTTCCCATTTCTTCTCCTTCTGAATGAGTTTATGCTTTCTACATGGATAGTAATGCAATCTATGGACAATTCATTATAGATTTTGCCATAAGTAAGTTAATACGGTCATTTGCCTTTCTATGTTCATAGTTAATTCCTTGGACTAACTAAAGTCTATAATTGTTCTCCAATTAAACTGTTTCTTTCTGATTATTGTAGGATTGTTTCATGTGGTGGTAAATAAGTAGGAATGCCACTAGCTTCAGTCCTTCAGATCAGAAAGGGAACATTATACTAAATATAAAGAACATGAATAATGTAGGTTTCTTGTATTCATTACTCAGGACAAGCAAATTTTAAATTGATATAACTTTGAAATGAGATCATTAATTTTCATGTTGCAGCAAATTTTGAATTTTATTAGTTAGTTACTAATATAGTGAAAACAACAAACACGATGATGGCCAGAAAGAACCACTATTGAGTCTAGAAAATAATTAAAATAAGGAGGTAAGGGACCAGCATGAATATACTCTATAAGCTATTGTATTAAACTTAGGCCATGTTTTATGTAAATCAGTACACCAAAAATAATACATGTAATATTTTAATACAATTTATTTAGTTTATTTCTATTTTCTCTCTTACTGAATGTAAAGTCTTTTCTCATGTATCCTGATTATAGTTTTCTTCTCTCTGCCCATCCCAGTTCCTCCCTACATCCCCTACCTAATGGATATACTCCATTTCTGTCTACATTAGAAAAGAGCAGGCTTTTAAGAGATTAGAATGCAACATTATAAATAAGGTATACTAGATGAAGCAAAAACTATCATATTGAAGTTGTATTTGGCAACCCAAGAAGAGGAAAAAGACGCTAAGGGCAGGCACAGCAGTCAAAAGCCACTCGTTCTCATAGTCAGGAATACCATAAAAATACTAAGCTAACAGCTATAGCATATGCACAGAGGAACTGATGGAATTCCAAGTAGAAGCTGTACTTGCTACTTATGTCTCCGTGAGCTTATAAGTAATTTGATTGGTAGATTCATAAAGCCTTGTTCTCCTGATGTCTTCCGTCTCATCTGGTTCTAACAATATTTCTGCCTCCTCTTCCAGGGGAGGGATTTGATGGAAACCTCCAATGTAGACTCTCTCTACACATAGTGTCTGGCTATAGATCTATGAATCTCTTTCCATCTGCTGCCAGAGGAAGCCTCTCTGATATAGATCAGATAAAGAACTGATCTATGACTATAGCAGAATATCTTTAAGAATCATTCCATTAATTTTTTACCAATGTTAGATTTTACCCAAGGTTTCTGGGTTGTCTATTCTCTGGTTCTTGGTTACCCAAGCAGTGTCAGTATAGGTTCCTTCTGATGGAGTGTGCCTTAAGTCAAATCAGATATTGGTTTACTCTTCCCACAAGTTCTGTTTCACAATTGCCCTAGCATATTTTGTAGACAGGACAGATTGTAGATCAAAGGTTTGTGTCAATGTTGGTGTATACATTTCTCTTTTGGTATCCTACAAAGTACTTCCCCACATCAAAAATATTAGATCATAGGGGTGAGTGCATCTCCATGTTTAATCAGTTGTGTGGATTTTGTACTCAGCAATCGGGCACCACTGTCAGGATTTAGAGATCAACCTTCTGTCTTAGCAACAGTCTGGTTTGATTGGAGATTTCCATGAGACCCTCTTGGGCAACAAACAAATTGAAGGTAACCCAGTTATTCCATTGGAAGCCTTTCCTTGTTACAAGATCTGACCAGTTGAGACTCTGTATCCTCCATTACTAAGAGTCCTCAATAGAATCACCTTCATCAATTTTGGGAAGGTTTCATCAACTTGCTTTTCAGATCACTCCATAATTGTCACCAATTCCAGTCATCTGTCTCTGAAATCTCTCCCTCCATGCTACCTCTACCCACCCGATCCCTCACTCCTGACCCCACTGGCCCCCAGTTTACCAATAAAATCTATTGTATTCTCCACCCCAAGGATATCCCTGTATCCCTCCTAGACACCTCCTCTTTACCTAACCTCTCATGGACTACTGATTCATGTTGGTTATCTTCAATTTATGACTGATATCCACTAATCAGTGAATGTATGATCTATGTGTCTTTCTGAGTCTGTGTTACCTCAATCAGAATGATTTGTTCTATTTACCTGTAATTTTCATGATGTCATTTTCTCAACAGCTGAATAAGAATACATAGACTAATTGTACCACAATTTCTTTATCCATTCTTCTTTTGATGGAAATCTAGGTTATTTCCAGTTTTGGGTTATTGTCAATGAAGCAGCAATGAACATGGTTAAGCAAGTGTCCTTATGGTAGTACTGAATGTCCTTTGGGTATATGCCTAAGAGTGATATAGCAGAGTCTTTATGTAGACTTGTTCCCAACTTTCTGAGAAACTGCCATATGATCCACATGAACTTGAGTTTTTTACAGGTTGATAAATATGGATCTATTCACATTCACCTACATGCAAACATCCAGTTAGGCCAGTTCAATTTGTTGGAGATGATTCACTTTTTTCAGTATATATTTTTGGCTTCTTAATCAAAAATCAGGTATCTATACATGCATTGATTTATGTCTGTGTGAGGAATATTCCTTTACATTGTATGAATATATGTCATTGTTATTGTGTTAGTAAAGAAGCTGACTGGCCAGTAATGCTGAATGAAGACTTTGAGGTTTTACTTATGCAGACAGAAAAGGTTACAGATGATCAGTATAGACAGATCCAGATGGAAAAACCCTCCAAATGGATTACAATATGTATAAAAATGTACAAAGGCATGGGGAAAAAGAAAAAGAATATAGGTAGTCTTAATGTATTTTTCTGTGTATATATTTAAGTAATAAAGTCCTTAAAAAGGGATGCAGTAATATAAAAGAAAAATGTCATGTAAAGATATAAAATAAACAGTCTGGAATCTATATGTTATGGTGTTCTCTTTAAATTTTTGGCTGCTAAGAGTGGAATATAAATGCTGATAGATTAAACCAATTTTTAAAAATGGTTTGCTTTCAAAATGAAAGTCAAAAGGTGTGTTGCTTTGAGGGACAAGTTATGCATTTATTTACACAGAAAACTAGAGGCTATGGATTTGTTCGAGATTGATATGGATCAGGTTTGGTAAAGGAAGAGTTCCTAAAATTCCTGGCTACAGACACACAAAATATGTAAACCTAAAAGAACTAGAAGACAGCAGAGTGTTGGTGGAGCACGCCTTTAATCCCAGCACTTAGGAGGCAGAGGGCAGCTCTCTGTGAGTTCGAGGACAGCCTAGAGTGAGTTCCAGAACAGTCTCCAAAGTCACAGAGAAACCCTGTCTCAAAAAAACAAACAAACAAAAAAAGAACTAGAAGACATGTGATATTTTACCTTCTCAAACATAAAACAAAAAAAATATCTTTGGCAAACTTGTGTACAATTTATGCTTATGTTAAAACAGACAGGTTTGTTACCTTTAAAAATTTATATATTTTTCAGAACAAGGAATCCAGACACCAGTGAAAATGGATGACCCAAGTGATCCAGTGTCTCATAATTCCTCTGTTACTGTTTCCCCAGAGTTCTAGAGGTAGAACCCCTTCTGGACTGATGGCTGAGATAGTCCAACCTCACAAACCACTCCTGTCAGAACCCAAAAATTACCCTGATTTTCTCAAGGTTTCACAAAAGATACCAGTGCCCACAAAGAAGGGGAAATAGTCTAGAGAAAACTGCTCACATTCCCAAGAGATGGGATATGGGTAGGTTTTGGTTATTCAATGTATTATAAATGTTTGTCATTGTCTAGTCAGGTTGGTTATAAGTTGTTATTGGACACAGTCAAATAAGCTAAACCAAGTTAAATTAAATTATCACTTTCTAAGGGAATCAAGGGGATATGATATAGGAATGATAGGAAAAAGGGAATAGATTATTCAATCTATTTTAATCCAAAGAAATGACAAATGTCAAAATATTTTATGTTGGTATGGATATTTTATTGCTACAAATTTAAAGTTAACTTTGTTATATTGTATGTTTCTATCATTACTTGGGATATTGTATTTACATAATTCATTTAAAATATAATATAATTAATAAATATAGATAATAGTTATTCATCTATAATTGTGAAACTTATTAGGTTTGTTTTCAAGGATAAACAGATAAATTTAGACAGACAGCCGCTCTTCAAACACTTCAAAGACAACAGAATATGGCATTTAATATGGTTAATAACTTGGGTTTCAGGTACATATAATAGAAATGGAAATATCAACTTGGTAGATTTTTGTCCTTCGATGAGAGTACAGTATTATTCCCTATCACTTTTGATTGGTTTTTGTTTGAACTCTATTATTTTAGATATTAAAATTGCCAACTTTCTTCTTAGGCTCATTTGTTGGAATATATTTTTCCAGCCTCTTACTCTGAAGTAATGTCTATCCTTGTTGTGAAGTTGTGTTTCTTAGCATATCTGTCTTTATGTTAGAAAAGATTTCTTTTAAGACTTTGTTGGCCTTTAAGCTAGATTTATTTTCCTTTCTCTATACCTATTATTATTAGGTTTATCCTTTCCAAAATGTCAAAGATTTCCTGAATGCTTGATGGCTTGATGTCAGGAATTTTTTTTAGATTTAAAGATATATATATATATATATATATATATATATATATATTATGTGTGTGTGTGTGTGTGTGTGTGTGTGTGTGTGTGTGTGTGTGTGTCCATTTCTTCTATCATATCTTCAATGCCTAAGATTTTTTCTTTAAGCTCTTGCATTCTGTTGGTAAAGCTTGCCCCTTTAGTTCCCGTTCAAATTTCTAAATTTTTCATTTCCAGAATTTCCTCATTTTTTTCTTTGCTTTATTTATTCTATTTCCATGTTCAGGCCTTGAACACTTAAATTTATTCCCTTTCATTATTTGATTTTCCTTAATTTCTTAAAGGAATTTACACATTTCCTCTTTAAAGAATCATATCATATTCATAATCTTAGTTTTAAGGTATTTTTCTTCTGCCTCAGCTATATTAGAAGACCAGGGCCTGCTATGATAGAATATCTGGACTCTAATGGAGATATATTGCCTTGAGGGTTATCAATTGTGTTTTAATTCTGGAATCTTGGCATCTGGGTTTGGAATGATTAAAGGTCTATATACAGTTTTCTAAATTTGTCTTTGTTGAGTGTGTGTATTGTTCCTTGGTTTCAGTTTTCTCTATAGATTTTTAAAGAACATGATACTTGTGTGTTGCCTTCTTTCCTGGAATGTTCAACTAGGATATTCACAAGGAATGCCTGCTGGTATTAGAAGATACTGGGATGAGTTGGGGGAAAGAATGTTGGAGAGCATGTTCATGATTTATTGGAGATGGGTTCAGAGAGGAAAGGTATAATACAGCATATTTTTTAGCTACCAAGCTTGGGATGGAACTGCGATTATTGGATCTTAAGAGCAGTAAGAGAGGTGTATATTTGTTTTCAACCTACTTGTTGCCCTGGTGGGAGCAGCTCTTGGGTTATAAAGGAAGGTCTGGCAGAGATGAGAGTCTGAGGCAAAACTGGAAGTGGAGGCAGGGAGGTTGAGAGGGGATGTTCTGTGGGATCATCAGGAGATGTAGGCAGTGGGGGTGAGGCTACAACTGGTGTTCTATAGCAGCATTTGGGACAAGACTGTGGTTGTGTCTGGGGGACACAGAGAAAGAGAGAGGATAATATCTGTGGCAAATATATATTATTCTTAATCTATAAATAAAACAACATGATTATTAAAATAAATCTAGAAATTTTGTTATAAGGGGGTGGTTAATTTAATATTGATTTTCTTAACTTAATTAATAGACTTATTATATCAAAACACATGTTCACAACTTGCTTATATCAGTGTAAGATAATATTTTCCAGAAGAAATTTTGGCAGTGCATAACTCTCAAGTGAAATGAACAAATTAAAACATTTAAACTTTCACAACTGAGAATCTATTATAAGGAAACAATTCATATTTGTAGAATTTTTTCATGAATGCTATATTTTAGTCTATTACTGCAAAGCCATTTCAATCATCCTGGATCTCTACATATAAGCAAATCACTAACTCCACTAGACAGAAAAGTGATACTGCAAATAACTGTCACTCAGAAAGGTTCTGATATTTTTTATTCTCTCAGATGAATATCTGAGGAAGAGAGTAGTTCTTAGCCTGACTCCATTCAGTATCTTCCATTTCTGTGCTTGGTGTCCTCTTGTCCTACAGTGATATCTCTAACATAAAAAGCTGTATTTCATAACTGTAAATCTTTTAAGTAATAGAGTTATTCATGATTGTTTATATGTGAATATTAGGTGGGAGACTGAGGATGAATGTGTGTTACATACGATAGATGCACAAATAATCTGTGTTTTGGGAGAGGGACATCAACTTGAAAGATAAAATCCCCTTATCTTCTCTAATAGACAAAGAAAAGGGAATTTGCTTTAATCTGAAGTTGGTATAACTTAAAGGAAAGCAGATGAATGAAACCCTGGGGTCAGAATAGAAACTGAAGATCTGACTTTGTACCTAACATTGCAAGTATAATGTATCTTGGGTGGCTACTATGGAATGTAGTTGGAGAAACATATCTCTTTCTTCACTTCAAAGTTACCAATCCTGCTACATAGCACTGACAAATTCATTTTTTATTGCTTCTGAATCTCTGTTAAAGCCTTGCTCAAGTTCCAAGCCATCACGTAAATAAGATGTATATTGAAGATGAGGAGATGAATCCTTACTCTATAAAAGAAAAAAATAGATTTCATGACTCCTTCTACTTTGGGACTGTTTAAGCAATTGGGCACACTAAGTCAACAGAAATAATGGAATAAATCCAGCACACTTTCTATTACTGACCAAGTTGTGCTGCCTCTGCTCTAGAAGTCAAAAGAATAGATCCTGACTGGAAAAAAATTCTTTGGAAATAAAATGAAAATACATACTTGTGAAAAGTTCATTTTTAGTATAAACTATTCATATTTTCATTTAAATGGTAGATAATTTTAGAATTATGAATTGTAGACTTATATTTCATGTTTTATAACATTTACTAGTAATCTTGCAATTTAAATTTTATTTAAAACAAAATTAATAATTTCTTTTCAACAGTAACTACTAACTTTGTTAGTCTTTTATATTGAGTTGCTGAGGTTATTTTTTATTTAAAACAAGATTTTCTTTTCATATAATATCATCTGATCACAGTTTCTTCACCTTCAAGTTATCCTGGATTTTTCTCACATCTCTCCCACTCAAATCAACACCTTTTTTCTCTGTCTTTTCTCAGAACACTGAAAGGCATGTAGTACACTAATGGCAATAGTAATAATAATATAAAAGAAAAGCAAACAAATAGATTAAGACAAAAGGGACACATACAAAAAAGTAAAACAGGCAAAGAGGAAAAAAACAGAGATGCAAGAGATACATAAAAAACCATAAAAATATAAAACTGAAAACCTTAGTATGTATTCAAATGACTCATAAGATAAATTTTAAACACATGAGAAGTAATTATGAAATGAAGAACCTAAAATATGTTACTGAGTCTATTTTGTGTTGGCCATTTACTGTGGTCATGGGACTCTTAAGAGTAGCTTGTATCACCATAACACTCCATGGGAGAAAACTAAGTTTTCATTGGAGAGATTAAATCTATTAGAAATTTCTTCTGATTTACAGATGGAGGTTCTGGTTCTTTTCCTGTGTAAATGCTGGGTCCCCATCCTTCCCAAACATGTGGAAGCCGTGGGCTTGCTGTCATAGTTATTGACCTTCGAACCTGCTATATGTAGAAACCCTCATTTCCTTGGTGTGCTCTGTCCCCCCCAGTTTCTTACACTCTTTTTGTCTCATTATCTGCAGGGTTTCTTGATCACAGAGGAGAGGGATTTGATGGAGACATCACACTTAGGCCTGAGTGTTCTGAGGTCTCAGCTTCTGCACATTATCTAGCTATGCGTCTCTATTTCTCCTCATTTTCTTTTAGGAGAACATTTTGCGAGGATGACTGGGCAAGGCACTGATTTATGAGTATAGCAGAATGTCCTGTGCGGCTTAAATCCAATCAGATATTTCTTGTTACTTCTATAAGCCTTGTGACACTATTTCAAGAGTGTGTCTTCGTATACTTCAATATTGTAGATCAAGGAGTTTGGAGCTGGGATGATATTTTCCTTTCTATTTTGGTAGTGTACACAGAACCTTCCAGTACCCAAATGCTAGTCAGTAGGGATGAAGGTTCTAGGTAGGCACAAGCTCAACTTCTTGTTTAATGAATTGTGTAGGTGGTGTCTTCAGCAATAGGGCTATACCATCACTTGGTGGAGAGCAACCAAAATAGACTCGGCAATAGCCTGAATTGTATGATAGTTCCCATGTGACCCTGTTGCCTAAAAACTCCATTAAATGTAACTCATTTCCCAAAACTTGGGGCTTCATTTCATGTTAAGAGATGTCCATTTTGGGGGTCTGATTCCTCCATTTTTGGGAAATTTGATTCAGAACAGCTTCATATATGTATATAATTTAGGAAGCTTCTATTTTGTTAGACTCACATATGACACCTGGGATTATCCTTAGTATTAGCTGCCCCTACCCTTATACCCTCCCTCACTCTTGTTCACTCCACCAATGCCTTTGTCCCAACTTATCTAGTCCCTGCTTTCCCTGTACACTTATAACTATCTATTCTTGATCCATTTTCTATGGGGATCTCATTCTCCATTCCTAGTACCTTGCTCTATACATAACCTCTATGGTAAAATGGATTGTACCTTGCTTAACAAAGAATTAAGAGTTAGGATCAACATAAAAACAAATACACACCACATTTGTCTTTGGGGGTCTGGGTTACCTTACTTGGGGTCATTTTTTCTAACACCATTCCTTTACCTTCCAATTTAATGATTTTATTGTTTTAAACAGCTTAATAATATTCCATTGTATAAATGTACTACATTATTTTTATTTATTCTTCCTTTTAGAAACATCTGCTCTGCTTCTAATTTCTGGCTATTATGGACAGAGCAAAAATAAAAAAGATGCTTGACTTTGCAGGTGCTGGTATCTGCTCTTGTGTTTGTTGTGTGGATGTTCCATTCCCTGCTTTTTGTTTCTTTCTTTTGTTCTCAGCAGAGTGTGGTGGCTGTGGTTTTCCTAGTAGGCAATGTTTCTGAGTCCCTGCCAGGTATGGACAATGGTGGTCCTGGGTAGAAATTATGTCTAGGTATAAATAAGGATTGGATAGAAGGGAAGGGTCTGAGAGGGTCCAGAGGAGGAAACGAAGCTGGGTCTATCATGTAGTCCTTTGAAGTCCCTAGGACCTTCAGGGAAGACTGGAAGACAGGTCCCTATAAATTGTTACAAAGCTGGTAATAAGTCGGGGGAACTGAAATTGGTGGATGGGAGGGAAGCCAAGTGATTCTCCTATCTAACTCCCAGACTAGAATGGCAGCTGCGACAAAGGGATGTTGAGGAAAGAATGCTGTAAGAAAAGGCCATGGAGTTTGGGCAGAAAGCATAGAAGGTCTATAGCAGGTGGTTTGCCACAAAGCTGACATGACAGCAGAGGTTTGAAATTAGAGGACAAGAACAAGAATGAAGATTGCCTACTTGGTTCTCTGGCCAGCTTGGACAGTGCAGACAGAGTCCAGAATAAATTTTGATTGTTATAAATTAGTCTTGGGAGTTTTTATTCTAATGCAGTTTAGAAGAGCACCATTTTCAGTCACATAAATATTTATGTACACTGTACAAGAAGTGTTTACTGTGAATAAAATGAATGTGTCTCACCAGTGAATAAGACATGACAATTTGGTAAGACTGAAAATTTTCCAATTTTTCAAAGTAGTATATTCAGGTACTGGTACTTAAACTTGTGAAAAACTTGGCAGAAGTGACAAATTGCAGTGTATTTTAATGTATTATTCAAGTTAAAAATAATAGTATTTAGTCTAAACATTATATTTAAGTCTGATGGGGGATGTCATTTTGTGTGTATGTTTCTCTTATTGGTTGATGAATAAAAACTTAATTAGCCAATAGCCAGGAAGGGAGTATAGGCAGGGCTACGAGATGAGGAGAATTCTGGGGAGAGGAGGCAGAGAGAAGCCGCAAAAGAGAAGCTATGTACATGCTGGAGGAGTAACATGCCAGATTATTGGTATGTCACAACCTTGTGGCAATATATAATTTAATAGATATGGGTTAATAATTAAGAGAGAGCTAGCCATTAGAAGCTTAATCCATTGCCCAGTTTATATATAATATAAATCATTGTATGTTTATTTGGGGCTGAAGGGTGGCAGAACCAGGCAGAACAGAAACCTATGTCTACATAAGTGATTCAAATATTATTTGTTTTAAACTTATATTGGATACTGAGTATAATATATTTTCAATTGTTTCATTGAAATGTGGGTGTTCTTCCAGTATTCATTATCACCTTTTAATATTTAGATACACATCCTAGCTGCTGATGGTTGGCTTATTCCTTCGAAGTTAAAAATAGTACATCTATTCAATGTGTTATAAAATAATTATTAGTTTCTTTCTTTGCTAACATATTTGATAAGTCTTCTTTTAAGAAGAGTTCCACTTCAGAAACATTGCCACTGGTTTAGAAAACCATCTCTGGGCAATCCATTTTCCATTCATATTCTTTTAACAATATCTTTTTGTCAATGGCTAAGTAGACCAAAAATATTCTTGATAGGACATTTAGTATTCAAGTCTCTCTAATAGATAAAAACAAGATTTTCTTAAAGTAACATTAGAACTTCCACACTCAATGCTGCATCATATAGTCTTAGCCATTAATAGTATGTACATGTATACTTTACTAGTTTAGCATTGGTCTTCCCACTAGATGACAGGGCTTTGTCAGGTTTGTTAATTACAACCTCTGGCAGTTAGTAGGTGCTCAAAAAATAGAAGAAATTAAATGATTCAAAATGGGTTTTTGAAGCCCAAGTTTTGGATACTGTATTTCATAAGATACCCAAACTAGGCCCACACTCTTAATAAAATGGAGAAAAATCTAACAGAAAATCTCTTTCATTGGCTTGTCAATTTGTACTTTGGGTTTCCTGAAGATGGGACATCAGAGAAGTGCCTGTATATTGCGCCACCAACAAACAGAACCTTTATATGAACACATTAAAGCTAGTTTCTGTGTGCCCATAAGGGCACTGAAAGAACACTAAGCATTATACATTAAATTCTTCTTAACTATTTCCCACAAATGCTTTATTAGAAGAGTTGTTATCCTGAAAACATGAATACTGTAATAAAATAATTGCTCTCAAAATAAAGTGGAGACATGCAGTGCACACACAGTTGTAGTTGTGTAAATTTTATGAAGGGTAGGATCCTAGTCTCTAAATGAATGGAATTCTCAATTTCTCAGGATGTAGAATGTATGTTGGGATCCTTTTGTCCCTTATACCTGGCATTTAGCCTTATAATAGCTGCAATTCTTATCCAATTTGTAAATAAAACCATGAGTGCCCTTGTATTGTGTACTAGCCTTCATGATAAATTATTTTGTTTTTTAAACTTTGTGATTAAAATATAGTTACTGCATTTCTCACTTCCCTTTCCTCCCTTGAAGTCCTCCCACATAGTACTCCCCACTGTCATTCACATCCATGGTCTCTTCTTTCATTATTTTTTATCATATGTCTAGGTGTGTGCAACATATACATGTAAATTAGGAACTATAACCTGTTCAGCCAATATAACAATACTTTCATACTGTTTTCAGGCCTGAGCATTTGGGCATAGACAAATAAGTGGTGTGCTTTTCCCTGTGAGAAAGACCATCTCTACTATTTGTAGTTTTCCTCAGTTGCCTTTTAAGTAACGTTTCCATTCCTTGTGATTCTGTTAGTATTGTAAGCTTGTACTGTTTACTGTAGAAACTTCCAAATCTATTTCAGGTTCTTGTGTCATGGAATAAGCACAATTGCAAAACCATGCAGTTACAACAGAAGCAATGCAGATTTTTAGGAGATGATACACTTCCTAAGGAGGAAGTAGAACAGAGTGAAGCGAGCCCAATGTTCCCACTGTAGGAGGCATAGGGACTTTAAATGCACGTGCCATACATATCCTTTGGGTACATTTTCATAGTGAGGAGTTTCAGGGGCTTCCTCTGTTATATGAACTTATAAATACAGCTTCTATTGCAATTCTCATTAACATCTTAAATCTTCAGCCAGTGGTGATTTTTACAGTTTTAATGAGTGAAAAGTAACTCTCAGACACTTCGGAGTGCCTCTTTATCTATGCAAGAACCAACTCCTTTTAGTCATATTCTAGGATTCTTTGTCCACTATATTTTAGCCACATTCTTTGACTGGTTGGATTTCTTACATGTGAGTCGTGCCTCCCTTAAACCATCAGGAATTTATTTCATATTGTATTTTTCTGAATCATGGTGATTTCTCAGTCACATCAGGTAACTGTGAATGTGACATTGTGACCAATACCTTAAAGGACTGATTTGGGTCACAAGTACAGGGATTTTAGTTCTTACTAAACAGATATTGTTAGTTCTGTGCACAACTCTGGTATTCAGGCTATCACGAAAAAGGATGTATGGCATAATACTGTGATTCCATTAATGGTGTTAAGGGAGAAGTAACATTTAATACTGATCTGGGGAAAGATGTATCTTGCAAATACATGATCTGGTGAATTATTTCACCTAACTGGACAGGTCCTTCTAATGCTCTATTCAGATAAGAATTTTTTAAAAAAGATAAAGAGATCAACCTCTTGAAGAAATCAAAGCACTCATGATCTGTTCAACTCTTAAAATCTTGTCAGATGACATATAGATTTTAACATAAGTGCCTTTGAGGAACATATTTAGATTCAAACAATAATGAAGAATTTTAAAAGCATGATCAATTTGATATTCTTCTTTATCAAATTCTTATCAGATAAGATATATTTTTCTTTCTCAGGAGTCATGACAAACAATACTATCTTATTTGCTTTGGTTGTCATTTAGTATTATTTGATATATTTAGCCTTGCCTACAGGACTGTCATTGTTTGAAATTAAAAATTGAAGTAATCAGGGGAATACATCTACATATAAAAAATAGTAGTATCCACTATGTATATCTGGTTGTAATAGATAGATGAGTATAACCTAGCTCAGTTTGCAAGAATTTCTCAAAATGTCACAAGCAAAGAATTGTATATACAAATAATATTATCATTATTTTAATCACTTTTTATTTGCAGTTATGTTAATTATATATAATGTATTTTCTAATGGTTCCATTTATATTATTCTCCTGTGAAGGATACTCAAATATATTTTGTAGTAGATCTACAAAAAGGTACACAGAGTGTAAAGGCCATAGAAACAAAACTCATGTCTTAGTTTATTTAGACATAAAAACAATCACTTACCTTGAAGACTTTTAAAAAATTCTAAACGATCTTAGCATTTGTCATCACAAATTACCTTATGGTGGTTTAATACAATCAATAATGTATGATATCAGAGATAAGGAGTTCTATTATGCTTATAATTTGTCAAAGAGTTTCCTTTTTCAAGGTCTAACTGGATAAAGCAGGCCATTGGCCATCTTGGGTTTTATACATACCGTGGATTGCATCAAAGCTCAGAATATGAAGGCTAATTGTACCTTCAATTGTAAATAGACTTACAGGTTTTTTTCCATCTAAAAGCCTTGTTTTTATCCTAATGAGCAAATAGTAATGCATGAGTCTATTGACTAAGGATTTTCAAAAATTAAAGAGAGCAAAATGCTTCATTAGAGCCTCAAAAATACTACTGAGAATGTTCTTCCAAAGGAGAGCCAACTGAAGTACCATGGCATTGATTTCTTTTCCTTAAGGAACACAATGAAATGAACAGTATAAGGAATTTTTAAAAATATATTGTATTGCATTTTAACATATTAGTCTGTTACTATAACACCTTTTTAAAATTTTAGTTGACTGTTAGCTGAGATGTCAAATCTACAAAGTAGCCTAGCGTAGTTACATAAAATGTATATATTATATGATTCATGATATCTAAAATCATATTTGCAAATGATGGATAATCTCTCAGTTTATGAGGAGTGGTTGTTATGTCAGTACTGTTCACCAAACATCAAGACCAGCACTCCTACAACAGGACACATTAATATTAGGGGAAAAAGCAAATTAAAATAGCATTTTGTAAACTGAGCAGGTTGTATTTATGTATTTAGGAATAGAATACATACTGTGTATGAATGTCCATGTACACACATATGTCTGTGTGTAACAGATATTAATAAAAAAAGAGGACATACATTTAAATGAGAGCAAGAAGGGGTATATAAGACATCTTACACAAGGGAGGAAAGGAAAGTGTAAACTGTCTAATTATAATCTCAAAATAAAATTAATCCCCAAACTGCCAAAAAAAAAAAAATCCACACACACACACAGGATACAGAGGTATGGAGAAATAAATCCCGGAGGATCCAGAGAAAACTCTTTTTGTGTCTTTGTTTGATGAAAGTGAATGTAACAAAAGAATGCAATTAGATAAATGGCTATGACTTTAATCATAAAATTCTTCTATGCATTTCAGTGAAGCATTCTTGGAGATGGGAGAGAAAACCCCCGGAATGAGCACCTTATGGTTGGCTATCTTATCTGCTGTCTAAAGATAGGTCATACATACCTTATCATCAGATCCTACAAAGAAATGGCAGAGGACTTTAGAATGTCTCCTATTTCTACAACTTAAAATGACAGGGGAACTCTGGTTTCTATGACTTACTTCCAGTAGAGAAGGATGGCATTGAGAGTAGGACACATACATTATGGACAGTGCATCTGATGTCCTTTCAGTGCCATTCATCCTAAGACACACAGAAAAGTGGAGTGCAGTATGGGCGGGTATAGTTTTCTGAGTCCTGTCAACAATTGTTTTCTGCTTTTTTTTTTTTTTTTTCAAATCAGGATTCTCCCATTCTCAACACAACTCTTCAAAAGCTGATGAGGTGTTATTTCCAACACAACCTGTGGGGCCTAAAAAAGCTCGGCCGTGAGACCCAGTGTAACCTCCTGAGCCTGACTCGAGTTTGGCGATCTGTCTTTGGCCATAACTTCCACACATGGGTGACTCAGCACAGCCTGACATAGAACTGCCTCTGCCTGGTTAGCTTCTAGCGTGGTGCAATATTAATGGCCCTTACTTTTCACATCGCCTTACCCCATCCTAAGACTCCCATCCCCTACCTCAACCCTATATAAGTTCCTGCCTGTTGCAATAAAAAGAGATCCTGCTTCAACAAGTTTCCCAACTCAGTGTGGTTCTCTCCAGTGACTGAGGGTTAGGGGGGTTTGGGTTGCCTACACTCACCATCCTGCTCAGTCCTGGGAAGATACCAGCTGTACTAGCTCTCCCACAGTCCTGCCTGCCAGAGGATCTGGCACCAACCAGCTTAAAATGGAATCATTACATTAGGTCTGATGTGGAATGGGTTTATTGACTAAAGGAAAGAAACATAATTCTCTGTAGATTTTATTTTCTTGGGTGGACTTTTCTACAAGGAAAGAAAGAAAAATCAGAAAAAGAAAAATATTGCCATGAGTAGCTAAGGTATACATGAACCCAAAGATCTAAATAAACTTCAAGGCAATGCCTCAAGGTCACACATAAATGTAATCCTTAATGAGAAAAAAAGAAAGAAAGAAGGGTGTTGGGAAGGAGGCAACAGAGTTGATCAAGAATGTAAAATAAGGTTGTTTCTAATTTAAATAAAAAAAAGAAAATTATTTTAACAAAAGAGAGAAACACACTGAACAGGAATGAAGCATTTATACAAAAATCTGAGCCTTCTTCACAGAGTTTCTAGAGAGTTGGAATTATTTTCTTAAACAGAGAATGCAGCAAGCTTATGAGCAGAGATTTCATCATAGATGTTAAATTTTCCTTTAATGGCTTTATAAATTGCTTTGATTTCAGAATTATTTCTTTTACTGAAGGGTCTCAAACAATTATTATTCTACAGTGGCACAAACTGGGAGAATATACTCTGGTCATGTACATTGGGCACACTCCCAGGAGTGACACATACCAATCCTACTACAATCTACAATCTACCCTGTGGTTATGGAGACACATCTAAGTGAAAGAATGACTAGGAGATGTAGTCTAGTTCAAATTTAAGAAGGGCCACTAAACTTAGCAATACATGGCTCTTATACCTTCAATTTAGATAAATGAACACTAAGGTTTTTCAAAAACACATCTCTAGAAATTGTTAATAATATATATGTGCAATTTCATTTATAATTCTATGCTGTGATGTGTGCAGAGCCAATATGGTACACAGAGTTAATTTCAAATTACTTTTCCATCATCTGAACTTAATTTTGATGTTACACAAATACATTGTTGGTTAATCCTTTATATCAGATACAGAGATTTAGAGGATTAAAAAGAATGATTTAAATCCAACTCAGAAGGATGTTTATAAATGCATGACTTAAACATGAGCATAAAGTAAAAGGAATAAAAGAATTGTGGATGGGGAATTCTTGTATCCAATGGAACCAAAATAATTGAAGAAGCAAGGGTTTATCTAAATGCTTTCTTATATTTGAAGGAAAATAAAGAAATTCAGTTTGGCTAGAGTGAGTTCAGGTTCAAAGATGGACGCCATGCAGAGAAGAAAGAGAGATAGAATAATGTGCTGCAATGTCAACCATGGAGAGCTCTGGCCATGTGAAGAGAACAAAAGGACTGAATCCATTACCCCTTGGTGCTTTAGTCCTTGTGATCTTGTTCAAAAGAATCCCAGTGACACACAGAGAGTATATTGTAGAAGATATGCAAGGTTCATTGCAAAGAATTATGGAGCACTATCAAGGGGTCAGAATGGCCAGTGGCCAAAGAGACCACTGCAGAGGAGAATACATATGAGGGCTGAGAACTGACAATTGCCAGAGAGATCAGTAATGCTAGCCTATATTGTTATACAGAGTTTATGTTATTTCTAAAGTCTCTGGAACAGACAGTTTTTCTGAAGAGGAGTCCAGATGATGAATAGGTTTGTTTGGATTGACTCTTGTGGGAGGAAACAAGGTCATGTTGTGTCTCATAGATAGTATTCCTGTTTCATTTCTGACCGTTAAGAATGAAACTTATACATATGGCCAGAGATAAAATTATTATCCCATTTTTCCCTACCTATCATATAATGAAGTAACTTAAAAAGAGGTAAAGCAAATTAGCAAGCAAAGAGATTGTATCTTTTCAAAATATCTTAAAAGGTATATCCATAAGCTCTCAACAATATGGCTACCTAAGAAAGAAGTAAACAAGAATGACTTTAACAGACATGCTAACATGGAAGAGAGAAATTGCACTGGACCCAACTCTACAATTGAACTTCACGCAATTAAACATTTCTGAGAACAGAAGCAAATATTTCTCTCCAGGGAAGAATCTCCTGATTTATTATAAAGTGGTCAAACCAGAAATCATATGTATACAAGTAACACTTTATGAGTTGAGCAGAGTATACTGATCTATTAGAAATATACATGCAGAGACGCAGACAGAGCTGTCTATTCTGTAGACTTCATCTCACATGGACAAATAGCTGTGATTCTCCCTTGATCTTCAATTATTGTATTTGAAGTACAAAGGACGGACAACTATGACACTGTTCTAGTCCACATACATCACCTGTCACTGTTTCCTGCTCCTTAACAAGAACACACTTGTGGGGCTTGAAGCTAAGTGATAGAAATGTTTGCTGCCCTTCATATCTGACATTCTAAGAAAGTGTTCAGGGACAAAAATCTCTGATGAGCAAAGCCTATCTCCCTCCCCTTATTTCCTGGCAAAACTTCCCCCTTTTAACAAAATAATATTTTTATTGTTTATTTGGGAATTTCACATAATACGCCCTTATTGCACTCACTTCTCATTTATTCCAGGCACTCCCTCCCCAAAAGGGAAAAGAAAAAGAAAAAAATACATCAAGTTCAACCTGTGTTGCATACATACTCAATGGAGCATGGTCAAATTCCCAGTGGTCAGCCCCTCAAAGATGGCTGAGTCTTCCCCGGGCCACAACCCCCACCAGAAGCAATCACCTGTGAAGAGCTGTGTTCTATCGCATCTCTATCACAATTTTCACGGACTCTTTTCAATGTATTCCTACCTAGTCTTCTTTCTTTTTTCCTTTTTTGAAAGTTTTGTGTTGGGGGGGCGGTTGTCACAGAAATGTTCAATGTCTCTCAGTCTCAACTATGAGTCGGTAGTCACCTATCCCACCGCAGAGGAAGATTCCTTCCTTAACAGTCACAGGCGGCAGCAGCATATTCACAGACTTCCAATTGGCTTTTGGCAGCACATAGAACATGAACTTCACCATGGTCCCTGGTGATGGTGGCAGCATGGATCACAGACCTCAACATCCCTTTTATAAATGGAGAATATATTGTTGCTTTTGTTTGTTTGCATTCTTTCTTTCTTTCTTTCTTTCTTTCTTTCTTTCTTTCTTTCTTTTTTTAGATTGACTATCATTAGCTTGTTTTTCCAATCTTGGGCATGAATTAGACAATTTTCTTTGCAGAGCCTGATAAGAAATCCCCCACAGTGATGGCTTTACAATCTGCAGATCATAAAGAGGAGAAGGGCTATTTCCAATGACATTACGTTTACTAATATCAAGCTATTAACAAATGAATTTCTTGCTAGTAAAATTTGACATAAGTTATGGCTTACATTCTTGAAATTTTTTATCAAAATATCTCCTTCCTTCTGATGAAACAAAAGCAAACAGACATCAAGAATGATGACAGCAGACATTGTCATACTTGTAAATAATTCATTGTCTTTTGTCTTGTTTGTAACTCAGTTCTCACAGTACTGTTGTTTAGTACTCTTTATGTATAGTCTCTGCTTTTATATTTGTATTTTATCAGCATTGCCCAGTCACCATCTCTTTTTGTTGTGATGTGTAATTTCTATGGTATGTTTGTTGAATTGTGTTTTTAACACTTAATGTTGTTTCTTAAAATAACACCACCTTTGTGAAAAGGCAATCCAGAGTGAATAAACCTTTCTATCTAAGTTAACATGAGAAAGTTTTATTCTTAAATTAATAGGAGTCACAATACCACATTGTTATTTTATCTGTTAAATATTCAAAAGTGCTTCATTCAAAAATATTTAAAATTTAAGTAAATCATTTTCTTAGGAATTTAGAGAAAGAAATACATTGGCATTCATTTACTGTGTTCCCATCTGTTATTACATGCTGTTACATAACAAAAACAAAAACAAAGCTACCATTGGCTTCTCACTGACTGTTAGAAGTTCAAGGCCAAGCAGTCCTTTCTCTCTCGCAGCAGGTTTCTGGCTGAAGAAATATGTAACTGGGTATTTCTAATCAAATGGGATTTAAGTAGCAATTTATTAATTTGTACAACTTGAAATGCCACAATCAAGATAATTATCCCCACATTAGTGTGAAGAAACCAACTAAAGCATTTGAAACCACACTGGTTCTGTGACAACCAAGGCTGGATTCTGAATCTCTCTACTAACACATGTAGCAAGAAAAACTGTGTCTTAAGAGACAAAATACACTAACGTATAAACTTAGCTTGGTCCAGGTTTATCAGTAATGGGGATCAAGAATCCAAGAGCACTGTTGTAACTTTGATACAACTAGTAAGACAG
Organism: Cricetulus griseus; assembly: GCF_003668045.3. NCBI lineage: Eukaryota > Metazoa > Chordata > Mammalia > Rodentia > Cricetidae > Cricetulus > Cricetulus griseus. The sequence goes on along the minus strand of NW_023276806.1, from coordinate 18,997,790 downwards.
GAAGATCTTATTTCAGACAGAACAACTCATTTCATGAAATACAAAGTAAGCCTTTGCTTATGAGTTTAATAAAGAGTAGAGAGGCATAGAGAAAACAACAGGCAAAATACAAGGTATCTAGATGCTGATGTATTAAAAATGTCACAATAAGGCAAGGGCATACAAAACCTGTCTGTGATCAACCTGGCTGTCACAGGTGTCTGTCATCTATCCTGTGTATCAGTATAATGGTAAAACCATAAAATTAGGATTGCAAAATTTACTGTTGTCATTACTATTGTGCATTCTGCAATGATGCATCCAGAAAACACCACAGAAGAGGGGAACAAATCAATTTGAGAAAAAACTCTGACACAGTCCAGGAATGGCCTGTTTTTTTCTATTTGACTTAGGAATGATCCTCTCTTCTATTAAAGTTGGCCATGGAATGGGCTCTTAGAGATCCTCCAGACAAGGTGGTGCCCTTAGGAAGCCTACACTCAACTTGATTGAACACTTTCCCTTTATAACAACAATGTCCTTCAAGTTCTTACATTTTTCCTTCTCTGAATTCTTTTTCATAGTCACAAGATCCTAGATAAAACTCAGAGAAATCAATCTGCCCTCTCCTTATCCCCAGAACTCCTCCTCCCTCACACTTCAAGCACTGGCAAGAGATTGCTAATTATTCTTATGGAAACAGTTTCCTAGTGTCCAGAGCAAAAGAAGAAACAAGATTAGGGGAAGCAGTTTCCTTTAAATTAACAAATATCAAGTACCCTGTTGAAAGATTTAAATTTTGCAATGTTTTTCTCAGGAATTATTATGTATTTCTGCAACTATTATCACAGAGATAGAATAAACATGTAGGAAATGAATCAGGGTGCTCTTTTCTAATCACTCTTTGTCTTTCTCTCCACTTTTCTGAATTGCTCAAAGTTCAGTTGTAGTTGTTCCAATACACAGGACATCAACCAAGAACAAGAAGTCCAGGGAGGGGAATGGAGACAAGAGATGTGAGAGAATGACTACAAGACAGGATTCTGATCAAGTGACAAATTTTATTTTTTCCAGGCTAGCTTACATAGTCTATAGTGTGGGTTAAAGGGGAGGGGGAGAAGAGGCCAAGAGCCAGGTGTTAGTTTAAGCAGGATGTTAGAAAACTATAGAAAGAAGATGTTGGCAGGGTAAAAAGTTCATGGGTGGTGGGGAGAGGAAGGGCTACCTAGGTAAGTGCTTGGATGAGGAAGGGTTGCCTAGGTAAGTGGTCCTGTGGTTGGAACAAAGGATTGACCTCTGGGTCATGTTGTTCCTTTTGAGTGCTCATGCTTCTAGAAGCCATTTATAATTAAAAGACAGTTCTATAACCCTGTGGCTTGCCAAGTTTGGCCTAAAGGTTCTTACCAAGCTGTATGGCTCCCAACATTCACTCACACAGACCACACTCCTTTAAAACCTGGAAAAACAGAAGTGCTAATGGGAAATTTTGTTAATAAGAAGAGGCCAAAGCCTCCATGCTTTTCTGCCTCCCAGCTAACAGTGCTGTCTCATGTGGTGCTATGGATGCTCTTTTCGCCCTACATGGCTTGACCAGCCCTTTCTATGTGCCACTAGCCCATGAGAAGCTTCCTGTATATTATAGATTTTCCATTTTATGTTTCTCCCGAAAAACCTCTGAAAGATATGTTGTTTTTAATTTTAGGCCTATTATTGATCTTAGTTTAATTTGACATATGTTGTGAGATAGAATATGGATTTGTTTCCAAATCAATTCTTATAAAAAAAATTCAGTAAATCTGATTGAGTTCTTCCAATTTTTGTTTGTCAGAAAGACCAGATAGAAAAAAGTATCTTTCAGCTCAAAGCAGATATTATGACATACCTTACTAAACTGGAGTGCTAAAAAGCAGAAAGCCAGAATTTCGTTGCATAGTTCATCTTCCACTACTTAATTATCTTGCCAATATGTATCAAATTTCCTGCTTTTTACTTATTACATCTAGTAAACATCATGGGAAAACACTTGTGTGAAAGAGAAATACACAAGATCCATGTATGCTAAAGGAAGACATGACACTGGAGGACACCAGGCAGAGATAGGACAGTAAAGGTATGTGGCTGCCCTTTCCATCTGAAAGCAGCTGATGTTAATAGATTTTATTTACTGGTGTTAAGTAAAATACAATTTAGTAAATTAGAAGCTTCATTCTACATACCAATGGATGTGTTGATTTCCTCAATGTAAATGTGTATAATAGAAGCTTCACTTCAAATCAGCAACTGAGCCATTTTGAGGCCCATCTGTTCCCTGCAGAGAGCAAATTGATGAGAATAAGGACGGCATGAGGATAACCACCACTTCTTCATTTAAATCAATGATGGTCCCTTTGAAAATGTGGTCTTGCTTTGATTTACTATTTTTGTAGGGATATCTAATTCTAGTAATTTTATTCACTCTTTTCTATAATTGTCCCCTTATTTAACAGGTTGGATAACCAATGTGTGACTTCTACTGCTTGCCAAATTAATTCTTTTCAATTGCACCTCCTGGCAATGGAAATATTATTGAGATTTAGGGCTATGTTTGATTCACTGAGTTGCATCCTACCTAAAATTCCATTAAATGAGATTTTTATAGGTTTTTACTCTGGCTGGTAGCAACATTGCCATTCTTGCATCCTAGGATTTGTGTTAGCTGAGAAGCAAATGTCCCATTTTCCTAAAAAAAATATATAAAATAACATTATAATCTTATGTGTTAGTAAGGTGTTTTCTCACGGGAATTTGGCTTCTTTCTTGAAAGCTTTCTGCATGTTTAAAATGTATAAAATCAGGTTTGATGTAGAGGAACAGATTCTTCTAGGCTGATTCCAGAGACACTAGAGTTCCTTCAACTGATAGCTCTTCTGTGTACACAGATGTGAAATGGTTTAATCAAACTATCTCTTTCTTTTGTATGGATACTTGAATCTCATATCTGCTGCAAGCCTTGCTCTAGAATGGTGACCTGGGATGGATGTGTGAAGTTGGCGCCTAGAAGAGCCTGTGACCACCTGTTTTTTCATTAAGTGGCCCAGGTTAGCCTGGTATGTCTTTATTGTATACAGTTCCAGTGGTTTGCATGATCAGTTTTACAATCAGTTTTGTGTCGCGGAAGTAAATAGTACACCGGATAAGGGTACAGTTGGTTATTTATTAAACGGAGAGATCACTGACATGAGAAATCGATAACCAAATAGCGCTCCACGAATCCAGTCTCAGCAACACTCAGAGAACCGACCCGAATCTCAGAGACAGCGAATTTCCTCCTTCCCAACTCTTTTATCCCACACCTTCTATGTACCTGTGATCATGCCCAAATGGCGATGTAGGTATGTTGGATCTCTCCCTATGATTTTGCTTCCTTATGTTTCTTAAAATGGTTACAATAATTGCCATTTTATTTCTTGCTTCTTTCCCCTCAGGTCTTCCAACTCTCCCACCATTAGCCATTACCTTTTTAACCAATATCTCTACTGTTAGAAACATAAGCAGTCTTACAAGTTTCAAAGGAAACTTTCTGACCAGGCACATCGACAGGTATAACAGTGTGTGCAGTTGGCAGCATAAGTTCTTACAATGTTGTGCAGGGTGAGAGACAATTTTGTCTCCAATGGTTACATCTGATAGGATCTGTGTTGTCATGACTCACCAGCCACAGATGGATCAATCCATTCTACATTCTCTATTACTCTGTCTCCTCTGGAAATACACCAGGTTTTCCCTTTTATCCTATAAGCAACATCATTTGGAGATTTACTCTTAACAGTTGGCACTGTTATTCCTTGCTTTTATGGCCTTCTCCCTTCACTTCTTAGGGTGTTGACACAGTTGTCAACAGCAAGGTTGTCTCAATGACATTGTTTTGCATTCTTTCCTATTCAACAATCTATTCCCCTATATAAGCCCCATCTTTAAATCTACATACAATGAATATAATTATGCAGTTGTTATCCATGTAACACATCTTTGCATACATTGAACTTAATATGTCTCTGCTAAGAAGATAGCCTAGTTATATGCCTTCGAACTACAAAGCTTATTGTAGGATAGTCCCTTGCACTGTGTGAAGATGTGTCACAGTGATTGCTTTAATAAGAAGCTGAATGGTGGCCATTAGCTAGGTAGGGAGATTTTAGGCAGGGCTTCTTGGAACAGAGAGCTCTGGGAAGAAGAAAGGAGTTGCCAGACAGACAGATAGAAAACAGGGTGAACAGTTCAGTGTAAAGGCAAATGAGCCATGTAAAAGAATATAGATTAAAAGATATGGGTTAATTTAAGTTACAGAATTAGTTAGGAACAAGCCTAAACTAAGGCTGAGCTTTCATAATTAATAAATATCCATGTTATTTTTTTAAGTAGATGGCCCAAAGAAAAATCCATCTATACAAGCTAAGTTGAGCTAGCTCTTTAGTGAAACTAGTGATAGGTGATAAGGCAAATATCCAAGGGATATCTTACAGGTTGTATAGATAAAATGAGACTACTGACAAAGATGGCTCAGTGTAATTTAGGGGCTTGATGTTTCAAGAACTTTCAAGATGCTTTCATATGTCACATATGAGTTTCCAGAGTTCTATTAACTACTAGAGACCAGGGTGCTAGGGAGTTCGATTTATATTCTAATCTGATGATTCAGGAAGTGAGATTCTGAGTCTTCTTTCCAGAATCTCTACCCTGCAAGTGTGGAAGGTAAAGGATTCTTTAGATACCAGTAGCTAAGCCTTCAGATCATTCATGGTCAAGATGAGATAAGATTTTGAAACCTTGGGAATATCTCCCACCCTTTATCCTCATGACTTCCTCTACTGGTTAGAAAAACCCAGACTACTCCACTGACCTGATCCATAATGAGGTGAGTGACCCTCTGCTCTTATCCAACTCCCGTCCAAAGGCCCATTCACTCCGACTCTCTGGGCCTGCACCTGCTTGGGGTAGACACGCCCAGGGAGGGAGGAGCTCCCTGAATCTGGAGCTGGAAATGGAAAGGCTGGATAAAGGATCAGGAACTGAAGATGTGAGTATAACTAATAGAATTCAAGAGATGGAAGAGAGAATCTCCATTATTGAAGACTCTCTAGAGGATATACATTCATCGACCAAAGAAAACCTCAAGTCCAACAAATCCTTAACACAAAATATCCAGAAATATGGGACACAGTGAAAAGACCAAAGCTAAGAATAATAGGCATAGAAGAAGGTGAAGAACACTGCTCAAAGGTACAGAAAACATATTCAACAAAATCATAGAAGAAAACTTCCCCAACCTATAGAAGGATATGCCTATGAATTACAAGAAGCTTACAGAACACCAAACAGACTGGACCACAAAAAGAAATCCCCCGACACATAATAATCAAAACACCAAAACTACAGAATAAAGAGAAAATATTAAGAGCATCAAAGGAAAAAGGCCAAGTAACATATAAAGGCAAACCAATCAGAATCATACCAGACTTTTCAATGGAAAGTCTGAAAGCCAGAAGGACTTAGATAGATACCCTACAAGCACTAAGGAAGCATGGATTGTGGGGAGTCATAGCCCCAAGATGGCACCTGGCTGGATGCCAGGGAGACCGAGCTTAGCTGTAAACAAGCCTTATTTGGAAGCACTTAGTGGATCTGGTGTGACTCTTCCAGCTGTGACCTATCCGGGATCACCAGGTGGCATGAGATAATTGGGTAATGACCTTGCTATTAAGGGCTTGTCCGGGGGGCTGAGAGAGGGACAAGCTGATGTACAAGGTTCCTGAATAAACTGCTTAAAGAAGAGTCGTGGTCGTGTTTCTCTTGCTGCCCGAGATAGACGCGACAAGTGGTGGCCCAGGGAATCTCTCTCCATGGGTGAATGGCTCAGAACTCCCTGCAGTCAGGGCAGTTGACTGGTAAGTCCCAGGTAAGTGGTGACCAAGTTAAGGACCTCGGTAAAGAGGCATTAAGGTCTACGGTAAAGAAAGATAAAGTTCTGGGACCAAACAAAGTAGAAGTAACCAAAAGTGAAAGTATGGGGAATTTGACATCGCAACCCATTTATCTCGCTCTTCAAGAGCTTTTGCACTCTAAAGGGCTGAGGCTAGCAAAGGGGCAGGAGGTGTTAGAACAGCTGAAAGAGGAGCGCTCAATGACATCAGAAAAGGACAGTTCTGAAGAGAGTAGTTCAGATTCGGAAGAGGAACTTGAATTGTTACGGTGTATCTGCAGGATGAGAGTCTCACAGCAGGGAATAATGCCATGATTGCACAAGCCTTTGCAGCCCTGGAGGCAGGGCAGTCCCCTCAGGCTTGCCTAACAGTACTAAAGAGCTAAGCAGTCATCCCACTCAGGCTGCGAGACGAAGTACTGCACTTGAAGTCAGCATTCCAAGGCTTCATGAAGGGAATGTCTGATTGCATAAGGGTTGGTATCGTACTCCCATCTCTGAGAAAAGATACTGGACAGGTGTGGCACCAGCTCAGCTGATAACTGGGCATGGGGTCATTACAAAGTCCCTTGATTTCAGGGATCAGACCTCTACCCTTGTCTGTTGTGTTATTTTAAAAGAAAAAAGGGGGAACTGTGGGGAGCCACAGCCCCAAGATGGAGTCTGACTGGATGCCTGGGAGACCGAGCTTAGCTGTAAACAAGCCTTATTTAGAAGCACTTAGTGGATCTTGTGTGCCTCCTCCAGCTGACCTATCCGAGATCGCCAAGTGGCATGAGCTAATTGGGTAATGAGCTTGATTTTAAGGGCTTGCGGGGGCGAGGGGGGGGGCTGGGAGAGGGAGAAGCTGATGTACAAGGATCCTGAATAAACTGCTTGAAGAAGAGTCCTGGTCGTGTTTCTTTTGCTGGTCGAGATAGACGAAACAAGATGGATGTCAACCCAGACTACTGTACCCAGCAAAACTTTCAGTCACTAAAGATGGAGACGAAAACAGATTTAAACAATACATATCCACAAATACAGCACTACAGAAGGTTCTGGAAGGAAAACTCCAAACCAACGAAATTAACTACACTCACAAAAACATAGGCAAAAGATAATCTAATTTTACCAAACACAAAAAGAAACAGGAGGGTGAAATCCACACACAATGACACCACCAATAATAAATACAAAACAAACAAGAACCAATGAACAATGGACATTAATATCCCTCAATGCCAATGGTCTTAACTTACCCAAAAAAGATATAGGCTGACAGTATGGATACGAAAACAGAATCCAACCTTCTGCTGTTTACAAGAAACACACCTCAACTTCAAAGGCAGGCGTTAGCTCAGAGTCAAAGGATGGGAAAAGATTTTCCAATCAAATAGGCCCAAGAAACAAGCTGGTGTAGCAATCCTAACATCTAACAAATTAGACTTCAAACTAAAATCAATCAAAAGATGTAGGGAGTAACCCTAGCCCCGCCCAATAGTCCTGGGGCAGGTACCAGGTGGACCTGGGGACTCGCCCATAAGGGCGGGGTGAAGGAAAGCCGGCATGACGTAAGAGGGGCTTCTTAAAAGGCTGCACGTGGGGACCGGGCGCTCTCTTTGTTCTGGCTGCGCTGGCTGGGTTCTTAACCTAGCTCTGGCCTGTGTTTCCCCCGGCTGTGCTTGGAATAAAGAGACTTTAATCCAATAAAAAGAGATGAAGAAGAGCATTCCATACTTATCACAGGAAAAGTCCATCAAGATGAAGTCTCAATTGTGAACATCTATGCCCCAAATACAAAGGCACCCACATTTGTAAAAGAAACATTGCTAAAGCTCAAACCACACATAAAACCACACACACTTATTGTAGGAGACTTCAACACCCCCCTTACAACACTAGACAGGACCAGCAGACAGAAACTTAACAAAGAAACAAAGGATCTGACAGAAGTTATGACACAACTGGGTTTAACAGATAGAACATTCCATCCAAACACAAAAGAATATACCTTCTTCTCAGCACCACATGGAACCTTCTCTAAAATTGACCACATAATTGGCAGCAAAGCAAACTTCCAGTTACAAAAGAGTTGAAATAACCCCCTGTATCTTATTAGATCACCATGTATTAAAGCTAGAATTCAACAGCAATACAAATTGCAGAAAACCTACATATTCATGGAAATTGAATAACACCCTATTGCACCATTCCTGGGTTGAGAAAGAAATAAAAAAGAAATTAAGGACTTGCTAAAATTAATGAGAATGTAGACACAACATACCTAAACTTATGGTTCACTCTGAAAGCAGTGTTAAGTGTCCACATGAAGAAACTGGAGAAAAGTCACATTAGGGAATTGACAGAACAACTGAACACTTTAGAGCAAAAAGAAGCAAACTCACCAAGGAGGAGTAGACACCAGGAAATAATCAACCTGAGGTCTGAAAACAATAAAGTAGAAACTAGGAAAACAGTACAAAGAATCAATGAAACAAAGAGTTGGCTCTTTGGGAATATCAACAAGGTAGGCAAACCTCTAGCCAAACTAACCAAAAGGCAGAGGGACAGCATGCTAATTAACAAAATTAGAAATGAAAAGGGGGATATAAAAACGGACACTGAGGAAATCCAAAGAACATTCAGGTCATACTTTGAAAACCTGTACTCTACAAAATTAGAAAATCTAAAGGAAATGGACAGTTTTCTGGGTAGATATCACTTACCAAAATTAAACCAAGAACAGATAAGCAGTTTAAATCGACCTATAACCCTTAATGAAATAGAAGAAGTCATCAAAAGCCAACCAAAAAAAAAAAATAAATAAATAAACCAGGGCCAGATGGCTTCACAGCAGAATTCTACCAGAAATTCAAACAGGACCTAATTTCAGTACTCCTCAAACTGTTCCGCACAATAGAAGCAGATGGGATATTGCCAAACTCTTTCTATGAGGCTCTAATCACTTTGATATCCAAGCCACACAAAGATAGGACTAAGAAAGAGAACTACAGACCAATATCCCTCATGAGCATTGATGCTAAAATATTCAATAAAATATTGGTGAATTGAATCCAAGAACATATGAGAAAAATCGTCCAACATGATCAAGTAGGCTTCATCCCAGGGATCCAAGGATGGTTCAACATACGAAAATCCATCAATGTAATCAACCATATAAACAAACTGAAAAAGAAAAACCACATGATTATCTCACTAGACATTGAAAAAGCCTTTGACAAAATCCAACATCCCTTCATGATAAAGATCTTGGAGAACAGGAATAACAGGAACACATCTAAACATGATAAAAGCAATATATACCAAACCAATAGCCAACATCAAACTAAATGGAGAGAAACTCAAAGTGTTTCCTTTAAAATCAGGAACAAGACAAGGCTGTCCACTCTTTCCATATCTCTTCAATATTGAACTTGAAGTTCTGGGTAGAGCAATAAGACCAGAAAAGGGGATCAAAGGGATACAAATTGGAAAGGAAGAAGTCAAACTTTCACTATTTGCAGATGACATGATAGACTACATTTATGACCCCAAAAAAATATACGAGGGAACTCCTCCAGCTGATAAACACCTTCAGCAAAGTAACAAGATACAAAATTAACTCAATTAAAAAAAACCAGTAGCCCTACTATATACAGATGATAAAACCAATGAGAAAGAAATCAGGGAAACATCACCCTTCACAATATACACAAGCAACATAAAATATCTTGGGGTAACACTAACCAAAAAAGTGAAAGACCTGTACAATAAGAACTTTGAGACTTTAGAGAATGAAATTAAAGAAAATATCAGAAAATGGAAAGATCTCCCATGCTTTTGGACAGGTAGAATCAACATAGTAAAAGTAGCAATTCTGCCAAAAGGAATCTACAGATTCATCACAATCCCCATTAAAATCCCAACACAGTTTTTCACAGACATTGAAAGAACAATACTCAACTTTATATGGAAAAACAAAAAACCCAGGAGAGCCAAAACAACTCTTTACAATAAAGGATCTTCTGGAGGCATCAGTATCCCTGACTTCAAGCTCTACTATAGAGCCATAGTTCTGAAAACAGCTTGGTATTGGCACAAAAAAGATGGATAGACCAATGGAATTGAATTGAAAACCCTGATATTAACCCACGCACCTAGGAACACCTTGTTTTTGACAAAGGTGCTAAATCTATACAATGGAAAAAAAAGATAGCATGTTCAACAAGTGGTGCTGGCACAATTGGATTCAGACATGCATATGATTGCAGATAGATCCATACCTGTCACCATGCACAAAACTTAAGTGCAAATGGATCAAAGATCTCTCCATAAATCCAGCCACACTGAATCTTCTAGAAGAGAAAGTGGGAATTATTCTTGAAAAAATTGTCACATGAGACCACTTCCTGAAAATTATGCCAGTAGCACAAACTCTGAGGTCTGCAATTAATAAAAGGGACCTCCTGAAACTGAGAAGCTTCTACAAGGCAAAGGACACAGTCAGTAAGACAAAACAACTGCCCACAGAATGGGAAAACATCTTCACCGATCCCACATATGATAGAGGGCTGATTTCCAAAATATATATGCTAGCTCAAGAAGCTAGCCACCAAAACAGCAAACAATGAAATTAAAAAGTGGGGTTCAGTACTAAATAGAGAATTCTCAACATAGGAATCTGAAATGGCTGAAAGACACTTAAAGTGCTCAAATTCCTTGGTCATCAGAGAAATGCAACTCAAAACAACTCAGAGATACCACCTCACACCTGTCAGAATGGCTAAAATCAAAAATACCATTGACAATCTATTCTGGAGAGGATTGTTGAAAAAGGAACACTCCTCCATTGCTGGTGGGAGTGCAAACTTGTAAGACCACTCTGGAATTAAGTAGTGGTTGCCAAGAAAAATGGGAATCAGTCTATCTCAAAATTCAGCCATTCCTCTCTTGGACATATACACAAATAGTGCATGTTCATACAACAAGGACATATGTTCAACCATGTTCATGGCAGCATTGTTTGTAATAGCCAGAACCTGGAAACAACCTAGATGCCCCTCAACTGGAGAATGGATAGAGACAATGTGGTACATTTATACAATGGAGTACTACTCAGCAGAAAAAAGCAATGGAATCATGAAATTTGTAGGCAAATGGATGGAACTAGAAGAAACCATCCTGAGAAAGGTAACCAAGTCACAAAAAGACAAACATTGTATGTACTCACTCATATATGAATTTTAGACATAGAGCAAAGGATTGCCAGCCTTTAATCCCATTCACCAAAGAAACTAGGAAACATGAAGGACTCTAAGGGATAAATGGACCCCAGGAATGTTAAGTAGCATGAACTCCTGAGCTAATTGGGAGCATGAGGGTAGGAGAGAGGGAGCTGCCACAATAAGAGAAGGAGAGGAGGAGTAGAGGAGAGGAAATGGAGGAGCAGAAATATTGAGTCATGGGAAGAATAGAGGAGAGAGAGCAGGATGAGAGATACCATATTAGAGGGAGCCACTATAGGTCTGAGAAGAGATCTGGAACTAGGGAGATCTCCAGAGACCTACAGGGATGACAGGATCTGACAATCCAGGCAATGGTGGAGAGGATAACCTAAAAGCCTTTCCCCCAAAATGAGATTGAAGACTAATTTTTATGCCATCCTAGAGCCCTCATCCAGTGGCTAATGGAAGCAGAGACAGACATCCACAGAAATACAGTGAGCTGAAATCTGGAATTTAGTTGAAGAGAGGGAGGAATGAAATGGAAGGGGTCTGTACAAGGTTGGAGAAACATACAGAAACAGTTGGCCTGAACAAGGGGGAGCACAGCGACCCCAGATGCTGTCTGGGAGGCCAGCACAAGACTGATCCAGACCCCTGAACATGGATGTCAATAAGGAGGCCTCTGCACTCCATGGAGCCTTTGGTAGTGGATTAGTATTTTTCCCCAGTGTAAGAAAGCACTTTGAGAGTCCATCCCACATGAAGGGATACACTCTGGCCCTGGGCACATGGGGAATGGCCTAGGCCCAGCACAGGAAGATTTGGTGGACTTTGCAGAGCCCCTGTTTAGGGCCCTAACCTGCCTGGGGAGTGGAGGATGTATGGGGTGGGGGGTAGGTCAGGGGTGCGGGAAGAGGGATGGGGGTGAGGGGAGGGAGAGGAAGAAGAGACTTACATGTGAAACAAGCTTATTCCCCAACTTGAACTAATAAAAAAAGTTTTATTAAAAAAAAAGAAAAAGAAAAACCCAGATTAAGTTTCAGCATGGAGAAGCTGGTGAGGGTGCCATGTCCTTCCCTTAAACAAAAAACTATTTGTAACTGATACCAGTTGAGAAAGAGAAAATCAGTTCTTTCCAATATAGTGACACATAATGTATTAACTACACTCTAGGGAAAAACTCCTGATTAGAGTAGGTGTGTAGTTCATTATAGACAGCATGGTGCTTCTGTGTAGTTTTTTTTTTTTTTGTCTATTTGGATTTTTCTGCCCACTTATTTATTAGAATTTTAAACATTTTAAGCAGAGAAAGAAAGAGTAATCAGGGAGGACCTCTGAAAACTTAGAAAAGGTGAAGAATATAATAGAAATAAATTGTATAAAATGTTTTCTGAAAAGCCAATAAACCAAAAAAATAATAACCAATGCTTTATTGTTCTCACTTTGACTATGTTGTTACATCACATACTACAATCACAACATGTCTTCCATATTTATGATTAAGGTTATTGAAATGTCGTATTTTACACATCTTTGTTACCACATCAGTAGATGATCAGTGTCGTATTGATACTGAGGGTCATTAGAGAATTGAAATCTAGTCATATGAGAGAAGTGACTCAAAACTTAGACTAGTTTGAAAACTAATCCCATCTATAGTGCATGTCTTAGTTACTGTTTTTTGAAGAGACACCATAACCAAAGCAACTACCATAAAAGAAAGCATTGAATTGGGGCCTCACTAACACTTTCAGAGGGTGAGTTCATTATCATCATGGCAGGGATCTTAACAGCAGGCAGGAAGGCATCCTGATTTGCAGGCAGCAAGTTTTGCAGAGAGGCAGCAAGTAGGGAGAGAGACACTGGGCCTGGCATGAGCTTTTGAAACATCAAAGCTGGCTCCAGGGACACACCTCCTCAAACAAGTCCACAGATCCTAATACTTTCCAAAAAGTTTATTAGCTCAGGACTGAGCATACAATATGTAAGCTTATAGGGGGAATTCTCATTCAAACAGCCATTTTACACTCCCTGGCTTCTATAGGCTTATTTACATGTTATAATGTCAAATGCATTCAGTCAAACTTCAAATGTCCCTGTACTTTTCAACCTTAAGACTATTTAAAAGTAGATACAGTGGGGTGGTTCTTGGTCCTGCCTCAAGTGAAATGCCAGACTTTGTTGATTCCCCATGGGAGGACTCAAGCTTTCTGAGGAGTGGATGGGGATGGGGTTGGGAGAAAGTGGGGGGAGAAGTAGGAGGACTGGAGGGAGTGGGAAATGGAATTGGAATGTAAAGTAAGGTTGATTTATTTCATTTTGAATCAGACCTTTCTTTAACCAATTTATCTCCTTGGTGCTCCCTTTCTTCCCAGACTGTTCATTTCTTACTTCCCCATTTTCAAGTTGCTAGTTTTCTTTTCTTTTTTTCTTTTTTGGCTTTTGGAGACAGGGTTTCTCTGAGTAGCTTTGGAGCCTATCCTTGCACTAGCTCTGGAGACCAGGCTGGCCTTGAACTCATAGCAATCTGCCTGCCTCTGGCAAGTGCTGGGATTAAATGTATGCACCACCAACGCTAGGCTCAACTTGCTACTTTTCATTGTAGATCTGCCTACGAAAGATCACTGATAAACATGACACAATCAATACTAGGCTTGACACCTCCTCTGCCAAGGACATTAGTATAAAACTCTTGATTTTAGCTTCAGGTAGATTTTTTTGGACTTGGGTACCATGAAGCTATATCCCTTCCCAAAATTTCACAAGAATTTGTAGCCCAGCTGTAAATACTAATATTCTTCTTCTCTGAATATTCTTGATCTGGGTCTCCATAGGATAAACTACACTACTGTCTCCTATACTCTTATTAGAATGGCCAAACATTCCACCATCGTTTTAGTCCAAAGTACTAATGTCTTCCATATTCCTCTGAATGAGATGGAATTATTTCTCCAATGGTCAACCTCTTACTGAAATCCCCAGTTCTAGTGCTAAATGGCATTAGTTATTGTTCTATTGCTGTGAAGAGACACCATGACAAATTAATTCTACTAAAAGAAAGCATTTGATTATATCCTTGCTTATATTTTCAGAGGGTAAACCATTACAGCATGGTAGAAGCTTGGCAGCCAGCAGGCAACATGGTGTTGGAAAAATAGCTGACAGCTTTTCATTCCATTTGCAGGCAGCAGGCAGAAGGACACTCTGGGCCTGGCATGGGCTCTTCTCAAAGCCCACTCACAGTGATACACCTCCTCCAACATCACAGAAGCTCCTAAAAAAATGATACACCTCTTTTTCTTCCAAACAGCTCCTCAGGTGGGTGCTAAGCATGCAAATATGTGAAGCTATGACAGGGCCATCCTTATTCAAACCATCAGTGATTCTCCTTAACTGCTTCTGTTACCAGCATTAATGTCTGATCCTGCTTCTCTCCAGCTGTCCAGTCACTGAAAATTCAGAAAAGGGGGTCTAGACCAACAGCTAGAGTTTAACAAATGCATATAAAACCAGACGTGTATACTAGGAGATTCTTCATGTCAAATAATTCATAGCTCAGCAGTAAGCACCCTTGTTGCTCTTGAAGAGGACAAGATTTTGTTCTCAGGCTCCACAAACTGCCTCAAACCCGACTTTAACTCAAATTTTAGGTATTCAATAACATTTACTGACAGGTGTGGTCACAAGGCAACATGTGGATCACATACATACAAGCAGGTAAAATACCAATTAACTTAAAATGGAATAAATAAATCTAAAAACATAAAAGTATTCTAAGAATAGTTAGACTATGAGCCATAAAATCTGGTGAATTGCTTTTAACGGACAATGTAATGTAATGACGCCAGTTGGGTGAGAAGTAGCTGCTCCTATGAAAAATCATTCATTCTAAACTTTATTAATTACAAACTTTTGTATTTTCATGCACTCTGTAGTAGGAACCAGATCTCCTGACTCATCTGCACCATTCGTGATTAGTAGCATTTTACTTACATGATTTCTTGATATCGGGGGAAACATTGACAAATAATTACCAATGTATTGTAAAAATAAGTCTTTCCACCAACACCCAGCTTCTGTATTTTTTCTTCCACTTTTTCTCTTACAAGCCTAATATATATATTAAACACAGTGTAAACCTTTAGAGGTTTTTCTTTATCTGAATCTGTCTTTATTGTAAATCTTTACCTTTTTCTGGCCACAGAATCTTTTAACTGATAAACAATACCACCAAAATTAAGGTGGAAGCTTTCTTAGCAGCTGATTTCCAACATGGCGGAGGTACATTCACCTTCATCTCTGAGAGCTATGTGGTCACTGCCACTGCCAGCTGCCTGGGGCACTAACCCAGGACTCTTGAGATTAAGAGTCTCATGCTCTACCAACAGAGACCACCTGAGAAAATGCTGCTAACAAGAAGTTGTGCTTGTCTCTGTTCTTTTGCTGCTAAAATCCCTTTTTAAGCTTTTGTGAAGTTTACATAGAAGGTCGTAACACTACCGACAGCTGCCCTGTTTTTGCTGCTGCTTGACTAGTCACGGGAAGGTGGCTCATGGCGCCTGGCACCTTGTGGATTTCGGTGCCTGGTGGCTTGTGGCAGCAGGTTAACTGCTTCGTCTGGGAACCTTGATGTGTGGGCTCATCCTACTCACTGACACCATTCCTCCCCCATTAGTGTATAACAAAATTTCGCCAGAAAACTATTACTATATCAAGTCATTCTTTTGTGTTTTAATGCTGGATTATTAGAAAATTTAATACATGTATAAAATACTTAGTGCCACTCTTTCTTATCCCTATGGTAAGTATCAATTATCATACTTTCATGCAGACCTCTTTCATGTGCTCATGTCTTGTTTGATTTTGTGACTCCTTAAGTTTAGCCAGAGATATTTAGTGACCATGTGTTTGAAAGTATTCAATGAACCTGATTTACTATGGGTTCAGTGGTTCCCTTTTTACTAAAAATGTCTTACCAAACATAATTATATAGGCATACTATACATACAAATCTGTCTGAAAAAATAATTTAAAATATTTCTATATAGTTCATCTTAAAATTGATAAACAACTAAATTGTTTTAAAATTTTGTGCCAATACTAGACAATTTCATTAATTTTACTTATTAAAATTTATTAACTATTATTTTATGGAGGTAATGCATAGATTAACATTATATATCATAATATTTGATTTTTAAAGTAAATCAATATATATGTTTAAATATATTTTTAAATCTACAGTGCTTTCTTTTTTACTTTGAAAGCTCTGAGGTGATAAATAAATATTGATAAATCATTTAGTGAGGTGTGTAACTATTATAACTCCAGAAGGCAAGCTTCTTGTAAGCAGTCTAATACATGGAAATTTTCCAAGAAGTATTCTAAGTCTCGTAATTATCATCCCAGATGCTGGATTGTGTCTGCGTGGGATGAGCTCAATGTGCTGTCACATCCAGCAGAGTTGCCAATCTTAAACCAACTGTGACTACTCTCTGTACATTTCTCTCTCTGGGGCATTACAAAAAAAAATCTTAATTAGCTTTTGTTTCCAAGCAGGGCTTCATTTTTCATGATGTTACTTTCATTTCCCTGGGATTATGAGAAGCAAATTGACCTTGACATCTCATCTATTACAATAAGTGTATTGTTTATGCAATATCTAAATTCAAGTTATTAACCTTACTGAGATAAAACCAGAGGAATATTAAGAACACACATTTCCCTTTAATGTTTGTTATATGAAATTAGGAATCATGTTGAGATACGACAAATTTCTCAAAACAACGAATCTGTTCCTGAAGACATGTTGATGACCTAAAATTGTTAGTAATATATACAAATTGAACAAAAGGTAGATATGCTCTTATAATACTGATATCTGTGGTACAGTTTCTTTCTCAGTTCTGCATTTTGCAATGTACTACCTGTTCTATAGAAAGTTTTAAAATCTGCAATGCAAAGCATTCCAAAGATCCCAAGGGCAAAACTAGACCAGTGCAAAATACTCAAGTATTGCTATAGCACCAATTTTTGAGAAAATCAACCTAATGCAGATTTTTATTAGACAATGGCATTCCAATATGCTTCAAATTTCTCACAAGAAAGAAATTTGATTCACTCATAAGTAAATCAAATTGCTGTGTTCAGTTGGAGCTTAGGAGCAACTTAAATATGCTTTCTCAATCAGCTACCAATAATGGTGAAGAGCAGACTGTCAAATATGTTGGCAGAATCAACGTCAACGAAGGCAAAACACCGATTGTCATTTACCTTCAAGGATATTAACAGTGTGTTTAACAAGTAACAAAATGCATCCTCCTTTTAGCACAAATGCTGCTTACTAATGACATCTCATTGCTTCACACAGCAGGGGTACTCATTCTATTTGGGCATAATGACAGAGCTAACATCAGTTTTTAAGAATGTATGTTATCATTATTCATTACAGTACTGCACTGAAGCTTCTTTGGGAGGCAATAAAGAGCAAAATGTATATTTTAAAGATCCCCATTTCCCCCTTAAATGCTTGAATTAAGCTGCAGTCTTTGGTGCTCAGAGAATTGAGTTATGTCCTAAAGCAATACTTCTTTTAGAGTGCATCATGCCTGCAGATCGGGCTCTGATTAGCCTCTGCATTTTCTAATACAGTCGATTGATTTTCTGCTACTGTAGCTGCTATTGGCTTCTGTGTGCTGGCATGGGCATTCTGTCTTTTGCATGAATGATGAATGGTTGTCTGTGCAGCTCCAAGCACATACTTATTTCCTCTTCAATAAGAACAACCGTCAATATTATTTAAGCAGAGAAAAACACTGAGACAAACCAGCATGCTTAAAACAGTTTGGGTTGCCTTCACTCTTCTTGTTGATGCCTTATACTAAACTGAGTGTTCTATGGGATCTTTATTTCCTTCCTCCCAGATGGAGAATAAATAAGCTTTATTTTAAATAGAAAACGTATCTTTTTTCAAATAATTTTGTAAGCAATTTCACTTTTACTATATATTGGCCAAGACATGCATTTAAATGTAGTCTGGAAGTACAAAATTAATAACAATCTGAACCCTTTAAAAATGTCTCACTATAAGTGAATGCACAGAATCATCCACTCCTCTTAAACTCTATTTAAGAACTGCTAGGTCGTGGTCATCTGTAACTTATTATATCCATGGGAGCCCAGCCTGGATGATACAACAATAACATTTTGAAAACAAAACAAAAAATAAATGAATAAATTGAAAAGGTAGTTTCAGGGCCAACTCACACCTGTATTTCCCCTAGACTGCCTTTGTTCAGATTCACTGTGAAGAGAATCTGTGAAGAGAATACACTGTGAAGAGAACAGTGTATTTCTGTGCATATTAATGCTAATGAATGGGTCTTGAAACATCCAAGAATATGTGACAGAAATCAGGGACAAGTTAGGGGGTCCATGGGTGTAAGAATAGTCTACTTTCACTCTTGTGTCTCAGGGAATCATGAGATATGCATGCTATCAGTCACATGACCCCATCTGGAAGAAGTGCTCAGACTTTCCCTTTTACAGTACCTCATTGCCACAGGGAAGATAAGGAGCTAAATTTCCCAGGAATATCTGTGCTCATCAGTTTCTGTCACCTGAGGACAATATTCAGAGGAAAGGGACCACTATGAGCTCTATTAGCAGCCAGCAATGAGCATTTGAAAAATAGTCAGATCCAAGTGTCTGGAGACAAGGTTGAGCAGTAACAGTGTTGATCATACAATTGACATTCATCAGCTTGTTCCTGCATTGAGCACCAATATAAAGTAGAGTACCCACTTAATTTCAAATATGGTTCCAAGGAACTAAGTTGGTTTGCTAGAGTAAACCTCAATCTGAAGTTATGTTTTAGCATGTGGATTTACCAAAAAAGAAAGAAAGGTTTTTGTTTTATTAGCCCTTTTCTTCAATTTGTGGATGAAAAGAATCACTGTGTATTATTCATTTATTACTGCAAATTCTCATTAGTTGTTATATAATTTGAATATTCCTCATATTTAATTATAAAGCAAAATAACAAATTTATTCATGGTTTCATGTGTGCTCTTCAAAAAAAAAAACCTTCCATGAAAGGTATTATTTAATTGCTCAAAATGAAGAACAATGCTAAATAAAATACTTTCAGAGATCTCAGGTTCATTAAGTAGATGAGGAAGTCTACATATTCTAGTGGCACAAGAAAAACTTCAAAGAATCTAGAAAACAGTGAAATGTTTTAAATTTCCAAAGTTCTTTATGGGAAAAATGCTTATTGCTTTTAAAAATTGCAACTATCATTCTGCAATATTCCAGTTTGTAAAATGGCACATGAATCTAATTTAGCATGCGCATAGGCTCAGCCATAGATGCAAAAAAATTGTACACTAAGGATGAGGTATAGACCTATTTTCTCCAGATATGGAGTATCATATGCATACATATTTACTTGGTGGAATTGTTTTGCTCCACAAAGAGTTATCTTTTGAAAACCTAAACCTATGTTGTTTACTCCACAACAATATGAATTTTGTTTTTCTTTTCAGCTATAAAATTTTGATGTTTTTGTTCAGTAATGACACATAAGACAAAGGTAAACATTTTGGTATTATAAAATGTTATTGATACTCAGTGCTCAACCTGGATAATACCAAGGTATCTAATAATACACATTATAAATGATACATTCTGAAACAATTTTAAGTCATAGCAGGCTATTGGATAAGGCTGTGGTTCTAGTTCCAAGTAGATAACTAAATGGTATACATTAATATCCATCTTGGCTGCTTCAGCTACTTGATGTTTATGCTATACAGGAACTTCCATTATTGATGGCAAATCATAAAGTTAGATTTATGTGTGCCCATCTATATTCTTTCCAAAAGTAAACTTTTCCAGAAACCCAAAGTTAATGAGACAAATTCATTACAATATACATCTTATGAGCATTCATTCATTTGCTTAACAGTTGAGCAACTGAGAAAACTGGAAAGGAAGGAGCATACAGCATTTGCATAATATACTTCATCAGGCTGAATCCACACAAAAGTCCATAAGGAGATACACAGAAAAAAATGTTTGGATGTTTGTTATACTCAAGTCACTCAAGTAACTCAAGTCAATTTACACCAGGAGCAGTCCTCACAACCACAAGCAAAAGTAGATTTTTATAGTAACATTAAGAAAATAATCTTTCAATCCCTAGTTAAATAGAAAATGACAAAGGTAGAATGAATTTCTGGGAAATTTATCTTATTAAAAATAGGGGCATATGTAAATCAGTCATCAATCACATTATCAGGGGACGGCATTTAAGGTAGCCTCTTCTGTGTTGCTTAGATTGTTAGCTGGTGTCATCTTTGTAGATCTCCAGATATTTCCCTAGTTCCTGATTTCTCTGTAAACCTAAAATGTCTCCCTCCATTATGGTATCTCCATTCTTTTTATCTTCTATTCTTCCCTGATTTATATGCTACCCGATAGCTCTCATCCAGCAGCTGGTGGAAGTAGAAGCAGACACACACAACTAATCACTCAACTGAACTGGAATCCAGTTGCATAGAAAGACGAGTGAAGAGCAAAGGGGTCCAGAGCAATCTGGTGAAACCCACAGCTATGGGAAAAAAGTGGCCCTGACAGAAACCATGCCGGTCTATTGTGCCGGCCAGGATGTATTGGGGTAGATAGTAAAAGAAAAATGGGGAATTCACCCAGAAAACTTGAATTACAAAATCAACTAAAGAAATTACTAGAGGAACGGAACTGCAGTCAAAACCAAAACTTCGAATGTTTCTTGAAATCAATAGAACAAGCAAACCCATGGTTCATTCCTGGCAGATGTCTAAATGTGCCAGATTGGGAGGAGGTTCCCCACGACCTTCAGAAATTATTAGAGAAAGAGGGGACCGCCACCCTCCAGGGAATCGGGCAGGCTATCCCACAAAAAAGCCTAAGAATTCTAAAATGGCGAGACTCTGAGGGTCATACAGAATACTTTCAGCCCTATCTTATGGCTGCCCTCCCCGTTAATCTTTGGGGACGGAATATTTTAAAAGAAATGGGAGCTGTCCTCACCACCCAAGGCTCCAAGCCCCAAAACAAGGCCCTCCAAATGATGCAGAAAATGAGTTGGAACCAGGGAAAAGGACTAGGTAAATTAGAACAAGGAGAGGTTTGCCCTGTGACGTCCCTCCCCTTAGATACTCAGGGCGGGGGGGGGTGGGGGGTGGGGCAGAAAAGGTTTCAGACATTTTTAATGTGGGTCACTGTTGGACCACCAGCCCCCATACCCATTACATGGTTTTCTGACTCTTCAGTGTGGGTGGAACAGTGGCCCTTACCAGCAGAGAAGCTTCAGGTGGCTCACCAACTAGTTCAAGAACAATTGGAGGTAGGACATGTGACCCCCCACCTCCCCCTGGAACACCCCTATATTTGTGATTAAAAAGGCTTCAGGAAAATGGAGACTGCTCCAGGATTTGAAGGCCATTAATGCAACAATGCAGCCTATGGGGGCCCTTCAGCCCGGCTTGCCCTCACCCATGGCTATCTCTAAAGATTGGCATTTAATTGTTATTGATTTAAAGAATTGCTTCTTTTCCATTCTGCTGCATTCCCGAGATAACCCCAGGTTTGCATTTAGCCTTACTTCTATTAATTTTTGGGAACCCGCCCTTTGCTTTCAACGGGTGGTGCTCCCCCAAGGAATGGCTAACAGTCCTACAATATGCCAGGCTTACGTGGCTGCCTGCCTGGATCCTATCAGGCACAAGTTTTCTGGTCTTTACATTTTCCATTATATGGATGATATTCTACTGGCAGCGCTTTCTGTAGAGAGGTGTCTTAAGGCATTTGCTAAATTACAGGAGCTCCTGGAGGCCCACGGGTTGATTTTGGCCCCACAAAAGGTTCAAAAGAAATCTCCTTACACCTATTTAGGCCATCAGATCCAACAGACCAGCCTCCGGCCTCAAAGGCTCCAAATTGATTGTTCAAATTTAAAGACTCTCCATGATTGGCAAAGGTTTTGGGGTGATGTTCAATGGATCTGCCCTTCTCTTTCCTTTAAAATAGGAGAGCTTAGACCCCTTTATGATATTCTTCCTGGGGATCCAGCTCCAACTTCTCCCAGACAAATTACCCCGGAGGCCAAGGAAGCCATACAATTGCTGTTGAGGAGCATTGAACAAGCCCATCTTCTCGGAGCCTATATTATGGACAACCCCTTATTGTGGTTGTACTTTCCTCCAGCTTTTCACCCACCACTGTTTTTTGGCAAAATGGCCCTATATATTGGATCCACTTGTTAGCCTCCCCTAAGAAGGTTGTGTCCCCCATTATGATTTGATATTACAATTGTTATGGAAAGCACATAAATTTAGCATCCAAACCTTTGGAAAGACTCCTGATAAGATCATTCTTCCCTATGATAAGGAAGAGGTTGAATACTTACAGACCTCTCATGATGGATGGACACTTTTTATCACATCTATGGGAGCCAAATTTGATAACCACTCCCCAAATAGCCCCTTAGGCAGCACCCTGTAATCTTTCCTAAGATTATAAAGGAGGCCCCCCTTTCAAAGGGTGCGCTCAGTATTTACAGATGGGTCCTCTAAGGGTTTTGCGGTGGTGGTTTCTTCCCAAGTACAACGGAAATCATCTATGGGCCAAGCCATCGCACTCATGCCACCCTTAAACAATATTTTTATAAAATAAAAAGGGGAATATATGACCTCTCCCAATTCTCAATTATCTACCATACGTTACATTTTAAATTTTTTGACTTAGATAAAAATAATTTGTCTGCAATGGAGAGACATTGGAACAAACCCTCTCAATCACTGGGATCGGTTAGATGCAAAGACCTGCTTACAGGAAAATTGCAGCCACCCACTCTCCTGTTAGCTAGGGTTCGAGGAGCTGTTTGTGTTTTCCTCCAGGAAGTGAAAAGCCCATCTGGGTCCCTGAATGGTGTGTCTGTCATGTGGACCTTGACGCTGCTCCTCACACTGGCCCTGATCAGGACAACCCAGACATCACTGAGCAGACCAGCAAGGGAAGTATAGGCCCTTGTGAGGAATCCACCCATTCTGATGAAGGTCAGCCAGAGTAGCTCCTTGTTCCCTGCCTTTTTCAGCACCAATAACACATTGGGGATGGCAGCATCCAACATACAGTTGGAACAGAGACCACTATCTAATTTGACCCTTTTGCTAAAAGGTAGCTTATGCTTTAGGCATATCCAGAATAGTAGTGAATTGCCATCGAGCACCTCCTTTAAAGGTCACTTTGTAGTGTTGAGTAATTCCTCCATTGCTGATTTTCCCCCCAATAGTAGTAATAGTAAATATTAAATAGTAAAATGCTGGGATTAAGAAATATCCTATATCCCATTTCAAGGGAGAAATAATTCAACACAAAGCCCCCCACCCCCCAAAGCCAGCTCCCTTGTGTTGACAGAGAGGGAGGGATTATTCCCTTCCTTCCCCCTTGCTTTGGAGAGAATGCATTACTCAAGAGCCCTGGATATTGAAAGGAGAAGGTCCTCTCTGTTGTTTCGGACACTGACCACCATTTAAGAATGCTTCTGACCACAGATAAAAACAGGGGTAACCCCTACCTTCTCCAGGATGTATTTATGTGGGCCTCAGGCTTGCACCCATGCCTGCCCCTATTGTGGGAAATTACCAATACGGAGTCAGGTAGAAATATAAGGGTATTTAATAGGGAAAAGCCTTACTTACAGAGTGACCTAGCCAGCCAGAGTGGCAGCAGACTGTACAGCAAGTACCAAAGAGAAACCGAAAGCGAAAACGCAGTCACACTACGTCACTCTGACCACGTCCTCACAAGCGTGGTCAGGCACACCTGTAGCCAGCCCCTAAGAAGGCGTGGCTACAGCTTCCCCTACATGCCCCCTTTATGTTGCAGCAAGGCCTTGCCTTTAAGGCAACAGCCAGCTGGAACACCTCCCAAGCATTTGAGACATCATTAAAGGTTTATTTTAGTAAGGTTTGTGTGCTATCTCCCTTTTTCTTTGTAACATGGAATGGGATGGAAGAGGGGGGGAGAATCTCTCAATTGTTCTTCCAGCTCCTGTGTCCTGAGTAACTGCTGGCCTCCTGAGAATGCCAATGCCCTGATCATCCAAATCCCCTTCCTAGCTCCCATGGTAGTGGAAGACCACCATACCGGGGAAGAAATCATCTTGTATTGGACCAGAAGAGACCTTTGGGATCACTGCTGCTGTTGTTGCCACTATTGCCATCTCAGTGACCGTGGCAGCCATTATGGGTATTGCTGTTGCTCAGTCCGCTTCCAATGCAGAGACTGTTAATAACCTTGCTGGCAGAGTCAGTGAGGCCCTGGCCATGCAGAATACCCTAAATTCCCATATTCAGTTTGGTTTCTGTAAAAAATGTTTCTATGGGAGTGTTGTCCAGATTGAATGCATATTTGGCTGGACCCTGGAATGATTCTTTTCTAAATTTTGGCAATATTTTGGCTCATCAGATTGTAGAAATTAATAAGATGAGGGTTGTTCTGCTTTCAGGAGAGTGGTGGTGAAATGCCATGACCCACTTACGAGATTGGGTGCAGCGATGGCGAGGTGCTATGTCCTTTGCCATTATGTGAGCACTTCTGGCTGTTCTAGGGTTATTTGCACTATGCAAGGTCCAGTGGACCGTCAACAAGTCCTACTTAGCCTCACCCATGGTTCTCCTGGTAGCCATGAGGTTTGACTACAGATGCTCAACAAGAGATGAAGGGGTCCCCACGACGGGCAATCCATGGAAAACTGCCCCACCTAAGACAGGAGATCAGGGTCCTCCAATGACCAGTAAGGGGCAGGAAATCCTATATGATCTAAGACAGGGACCCCTCATATAAAACAAAAAAGGGGAATTGTGGGGGAAAAGTGGCCCTGACAGAAACTCAACAACCCTCTAATGCCATTGCAAAACATGTTTACTGGAGAAGAATGTTGTTTCCCTCCAAGAACACTGTGACCTTGCCATGAACCCAGGCTTGAGACTAACAGCCTCTTCCTGAGCTCCCCATCCCTCTTCTGGTGCTAGGGTATAAAACCAGCCCAGGAAAAAAATAAAGAGCCTTCTGACCACCAAGCCATCTCTCTGTGTTGTTAAACCTGACACCCTCTGCAGATTCTCGGTTTCAGGCCGTGCAGGCACAGCACACAGCAACACCTGACCTTAACTTTGGGAAGTTCTTGGTCCCCAGACTGATAGCTGGGATACCAGAATGGGAGTGATTTAGAACCCAAGAGTATGGGTTTCAGGAAGGAAACCTCGGAAATCTACGAAACCTCCTGTAGTAGTTCAATACTTATCCCTAGCATAGGTGTGGACTCTGGGAGCCCATTCCACATGGAGGAATACTCCCTGAGCCAAGGCACACCGGGGTGGGCCTAGGTCCTATTCCAAATGATACTATGGACTCTGATGACACCCTATGGAAGGCCTCACCATTCAGGGGGAGCAGAAAGGATATGAGATAGGTAGGGTTTTAATTGGGGGCATGGTAGGGGAGGAGGGAAGGGAGAGGGAACTGGGATTGTCATGTAAAACAATCTTGATTCTAATTCAAACAAAAAATCTGCAAAAATTAGGGGCATATACTAATTTGTGGATTTTAGAAGAATCAATGTAAATTCTTTTTTTCCTATTTTTTAATTTAAGTTACAAACAATCTTGTTTTACATGTTAACATCAAATTCCCTTCCCTTTCCCTCCTCCCCTGTACCCCAAACCCCTATCCCAAACCATTTCTGCTCCCCAGGGAGGGTGATGCCTTCCATGGGGATCTTCAATTTCTGACATATCTTTTGAAGCTGGGTCTAGACCCTCCCTGATGTGTCTAGGCTGAGAGAGTATCCCTTTATGTGCAGTGGGCCCAAAGTCCATTCATGTACTAGAGATAAATGCTGATCCACTACCAGAGGCCCCATAGATTTCCCAGAACTCCAAACTGACATCCTCATTCAGGGGTTCTGGAACAGTCCAAAGTTCGTTTCCCAGCTATCGTTCTGTGGTCCATGAGCAACCACTTGTTCAGATCAGCTGTTTCTGTGAGTTTCTCCAGCCTGGTCTTGACCCCTTTGCTCAACGTGCCTCCCTCTCTGCAAATAGATTCCAGAGTTCAGCTCAGTGTTTAGCTGTGGGTGTATGTGTCTGCTTCTATCAGCTACTGGATGAAGGCACTAGGATGGCATATAAGGTAGTCATCAGTCTCATTATTGGAGAAGGGCTTTTAAGGTAGCCGAACAACAAAGGCATGTGACAAAAGAAAAAAAAAACACAAAAGAACATCTTATAAGTGGTAATTTCTTAAAAAAACTTATTAAAATATTTATAAAAGTCAATAAAATAATTTAAATTAGTCTTTGTATCTCAATGAATTCCTTAATCTAAACCATGTGAATTCTTCAATTAAATGATATAGTCTAGCTGAAAACAAACAGAACTCAATCAACAAAATGCCTAAACAAACAGCATGCTGCTGTGAAACCTCTCACATAAACAACAAAGTCATATACAGACTGACACTAAAGAATTGGAATGATAGTCCAAGCTAATAGAATATCAAGTCTTGCAGGAGTAAGCATGTTTATGTACAAGTGACAAAGTAAACTTTGCGAAAAACATGAAGAAAAGACAAATAAGGTTACTATATAATAGTCAAAGGAATACTTCATAAAGAAGACATAATGAATATATGTATTCTTCAATATACATATATAAATATATATTCTTCAATACTTTATTTTCATATTTTTATTTTATTTTAATACTTTTTTATTTGAGTTAGAAACAAGATTGTTTTACATGTCAATAGCAGTTTGTACTCCCTCCCCTCCTCCCCTACCACTACCCCCAACTAATAACATATTGTAGGAAGACACTGTAGCCCCGCCTCCTAGTAGCTGCTACAGGTGTGCCTGGCCACACCCATGAGGCCATGGTCAGGTGAGGTGGAGGATGACGCCAGGGGGAATTCTTAAGGGGCTGTGGACATGTGGAGACCCCTTCTTTCTGGCCTCATTAGCTTGCTGCTTCTGGGCATGCTCTGGCTTGCGTTTGGCTGGTGTTTATCTGAATAAAAAAGTCTTAGCCTTACAGAGTACAGATCATCTTCGTGCACTCTATACCCTACCTATCACATATCCTTTCTGCTCCCCAGAGAGGGTGAGGCCTTCCATAGGGGGTCATCAGAGTCTATCATATTCTTTGGGATAGGGCCTAGGCCCATGCCCTTGTGTCTTGGTTCAGGAGGTATCCCTCTATGTGGGATGGTCTCCCAATGTCCATACCTATGCTAGGGGTAAATACTGATCTACAGGAGGTCCTGTAGATTTCTGAGGTGTCCTCACTGAAACCTGGGGTCTGGATCAGTCCCATGCTCGTATCCCAGCTATCAGTCTGGGGACCAAGGGCTCCCCGTTGTTCAGGTCAGCTGTTTCTGTGGTTTTCACCAGCCTGTTCTGGATCCCTGTGCACATCACTTGTCCTTCTTTGCAATGAGATTTTAGTTCAGTTCAGTGATTAGTTGTGGGTGTCTGCTTCTACTTCCACCAGCTGCTAGATGAAGGCTATAGGATGGCATATAAGTCAGTCATTAATCTCATTATCAGGGGAGGGCATTTAAGGTAGCCTCTCCTCTATTGCTTAGATTATTATGTGGTGTCATCTTTGTAGATCTTCCCACATTTCGCTGGTGCCTGATTTCTCTGTTAAACTAAAATTTCTCCCTCTATTATGGTATCTCCATTCTTTTTATCTTCTATTCTTCCCTGATTTATATGCTACCCGATAGCTCTCATCCAGCAGCTGGTGGAAGTAGAAGCAGACACACACAACTAATCACTCAACTGAACTGGAATCCAGTTGCATAGAAAGACGAGTGAAGAGCAAAGGGGTCCAGAGCAATCTGGTGAAACCCACAGCTATGGGAAAAAAGTGGC
This sequence comes from Cricetulus griseus, assembly GCF_003668045.3. NCBI lineage: Eukaryota > Metazoa > Chordata > Mammalia > Rodentia > Cricetidae > Cricetulus > Cricetulus griseus. Next base: position 18,969,661 of record NW_023276806.1, on the reverse strand, counting down.
CCTGACAGAAACCATGCCGGTCTATTGTGCCGGCCAGGATGTATTGGGGTAGATAGTAAAAGAAAAATGGGGAATTCACCCAGAAAACTTGAATTACAAAATCAACTAAAGAAATTACTAGAGGAACGGAACTGCAGTCAAAACCAAAACTTCGAATGTTTCTTGAAATCAATAGAACAAGCAAACCCATGGTTCATTCCTGGCAGATGTCTAAATGTGCCAGATTGGGAGGAGGTTCCCCACGACCTTCAGAAATTATTAGAGAAAGAGGGGACCACCACCCTCCAGGGAATCGGGCAGGCTATCCCACAAAAAAGCCTAAGAATTCTAAAATGGCGAGACTCTGAGGGTCATACAGAATACTTTCAGCCCTATCTTATGGCTGCCCTCCCCGTTAATCTTTGGGGACGGAATATTTTAAAAGAAATGGGAGCTGTCCTCACCACCCAAGGCTCCAAGCCCCAAAACAAGGCCCTCCAAATGATGCAGAAAATGAGTTGGAACCAGGGAAAAGGACTAGGTAAATTAGAACAAGGAGAGGTTTGCCCTGTGACGTCCCTCCCCTTAGATACTCAGGGCGGGGGGGGGGGGGGGTGGGGGGTGGGGCAGAAAAGGTTTCAGACATTTTTAATGTGGGTCACTGTTGGACCACCAGCCCCCATACCCATTACATGGTTTTCTGACTCTTCAGTGTGGGTGGAACAGTGGCCCTTACCAGCAGAGAAGCTTCAGGTGGCTCACCAACTAGTTCAAGAACAATTGGAGGTAGGACATGTGACCCCCCACCTCCCCCTGGAACACCCCTATATTTGTGATTAAAAAGGCTTCAGGAAAATGGAGACTGCTCCAGGATTTGAAGGCCATTAATGCAACAATGCAGCCTATGGGGGCCCTTCAGCCCGGCTTGCCCTCACCCATGGCTATCTCTAAAGATTGGCATTTAATTGTTATTGATTTAAAGAATTGCTTCTTTTCCATTCTGCTGCATTCCCGAGATAACCCCAGGTTTGCATTTAGCCTTACTTCTATTAATTTTTGGGAACCCGCCCTTTGCTTTCAACGGGTGGTGCTCCCCCAAGGAATGGCTAACAGTCCTACAATATGCCAGGCTTACGTGGCTGCCTGCCTGGATCCTATCAGGCACAAGTTTTCTGGTCTTTACATTTTCCATTATATGGATGATATTCTACTGGCAGCGCTTTCTGTAGAGAGGTGTCTTAAGGCATTTGCTAAATTACAGGAGCTCCTGGAGGCCCACGGGTTGATTTTGGCCCCACAAAAGGTTCAAAAGAAATCTCCTTACACCTATTTAGGCCATCAGATCCAACAGACCAGCCTCCGGCCTCAAAGGCTCCAAATTGATTGTTCAAATTTAAAGACTCTCCATGATTGGCAAAGGTTTTGGGGTGATGTTCAATGGATCTGCCCTTCTCTTTCCTTTAAAATAGGAGAGCTTAGACCCCTTTATGATATTCTTCCTGGGGATCCAGCTCCAACTTCTCCCAGACAAATTACCCCGGAGGCCAAGGAAGCCATACAATTGCTGTTGAGGAGCATTGAACAAGCCCATCTTCTCGGAGCCTATATTATGGACAACCCCTTATTGTGGTTGTACTTTCCTCCAGCTTTTCACCCACCACTGTTTTTTGGCAAAATGGCCCTATATATTGGATCCACTTGTTAGCCTCCCCTAAGAAGGTTGTGTCCCCCATTATGATTTGATATTACAATTGTTATGGAAAGCACATAAATTTAGCATCCAAACCTTTGGAAAGACTCCTGATAAGATCATTCTTCCCTATGATAAGGAAGAGGTTGAATACTTACAGACCTCTCATGATGGATGGACACTTTTTATCACATCTATGGGAGCCAAATTTGATAACCACTCCCCAAATAGCCCCTTAGGCAGCACCCTGTAATCTTTCCTAAGATTATAAAGGAGGCCCCCCTTTCAAAGGGTGCGCTCAGTATTTACAGATGGGTCCTCTAAGGGTTTTGCGGTGGTGGTTTCTTCCCAAGTACAACGGAAATCATCTATGGGCCAAGCCATCGCACTCATGCCACCCTTAAACAATATTTTTATAAAATAAAAAGGGGAATATATGACCTCTCCCAATTCTCAATTATCTACCATACGTTACATTTTAAATTTTTTGACTTAGATAAAAATAATTTGTCTGCAATGGAGAGACATTGGAACAAACCCTCTCAATCACTGGGATCGGTTAGATGCAAAGACCTGCTTACAGGAAAATTGCAGCCACCCACTCTCCTGTTAGCTAGGGTTCGAGGAGCTGTTTGTGTTTTCCTCCAGGAAGTGAAAAGCCCATCTGGGTCCCTGAATGGTGTGTCTGTCATGTGGACCTTGACGCTGCTCCTCACACTGGCCCTGATCAGGACAACCCAGACATCACTGAGCAGACCAGCAAGGGAAGTATAGGCCCTTGTGAGGAATCCACCCATTCTGATGAAGGTCAGCCAGAGTAGCTCCTTGTTCCCTGCCTTTTTCAGCACCAATAACACATTGGGGATGGCAGCATCCAACATACAGTTGGAACAGAGACCACTATCTAATTTGACCCTTTTGCTAAAAGGTAGCTTATGCTTTAGGCATATCCAGAATAGTAGTGAATTGCCATCGAGCACCTCCTTTAAAGGTCACTTTGTAGTGTTGAGTAATTCCTCCATTGCTGATTTTCCCCCCAATAGTAGTAATAGTAAATATTAAATAGTAAAATGCTGGGATTAAGAAATATCCTATATCCCATTTCAAGGGAGAAATAATTCAACACAAAGCCCCCCACCCCCCAAAGCCAGCTCCCTTGTGTTGACAGAGAGGGAGGGATTATTCCCTTCCTTCCCCCTTGCTTTGGAGAGAATGCATTACTCAAGAGCCCTGGATATTGAAAGGAGAAGGTCCTCTCTGTTGTTTCGGACACTGACCACCATTTAAGAATGCTTCTGACCACAGATAAAAACAGGGGTAACCCCTACCTTCTCCAGGATGTATTTATGTGGGCCTCAGGCTTGCACCCATGCCTGCCCCTATTGTGGGAAATTACCAATACGGAGTCAGGTAGAAATATAAGGGTATTTAATAGGGAAAAGCCTTACTTACAGAGTGACCTAGCCAGCCAGAGTGGCAGCAGACTGTACAGCAAGTACCAAAGAGAAACCGAAAGCGAAAACGCAGTCACACTACGTCACTCTGACCACGTCCTCACAAGCGTGGTCAGGCACACCTGTAGCCAGCCCCTAAGAAGGCGTGGCTACAGCTTCCCCTACATGCCCCCTTTATGTTGCAGCAAGGCCTTGCCTTTAAGGCAACAGCCAGCTGGAACACCTCCCAAGCATTTGAGACATCATTAAAGGTTTATTTTAGTAAGGTTTGTGTGCTATCTCCCTTTTTCTTTGTAACATGGAATGGGATGGAAGAGGGGGGGAGAATCTCTCAATTGTTCTTCCAGCTCCTGTGTCCTGAGTAACTGCTGGCCTCCTGAGAATGCCAATGCCCTGATCATCCAAATCCCCTTCCTAGCTCCCATGGTAGTGGAAGACCACCATACCGGGGAAGAAATCATCTTGTATTGGACCAGAAGAGACCTTTGGGATCACTGCTGCTGTTGTTGCCACTATTGCCATCTCAGTGACCGTGGCAGCCATTATGGGTATTGCTGTTGCTCAGTCCGCTTCCAATGCAGAGACTGTTAATAACCTTGCTGGCAGAGTCAGTGAGGCCCTGGCCATGCAGAATACCCTAAATTCCCATATTCAGTTTGGTTTCTGTAAAAAATGTTTCTATGGGAGTGTTGTCCAGATTGAATGCATATTTGGCTGGACCCTGGAATGATTCTTTTCTAAATTTTGGCAATATTTTGGCTCATCAGATTGTAGAAATTAATAAGATGAGGGTTGTTCTGCTTTCAGGAGAGTGGTGGTGAAATGCCATGACCCACTTACGAGATTGGGTGCAGCGATGGCGAGGTGCTATGTCCTTTGCCATTATGTGAGCACTTCTGGCTGTTCTAGGGTTATTTGCACTATGCAAGGTCCAGTGGACCGTCAACAAGTCCTACTTAGCCTCACCCATGGTTCTCCTGGTAGCCATGAGGTTTGACTACAGATGCTCAACAAGAGATGAAGGGGTCCCCACGACGGGCAATCCATGGAAAACTGCCCCACCTAAGACAGGAGATCAGGGTCCTCCAATGACCAGTAAGGGGCAGGAAATCCTATATGATCTAAGACAGGGACCCCTCATATAAAACAAAAAAGGGGAATTGTGGGGGAAAAGTGGCCCTGACAGAAACTCAACAACCCTCTAATGCCATTGCAAAACATGTTTACTGGAGAAGAATGTTGTTTCCCTCCAAGAACACTGTGACCTTGCCATGAACCCAGGCTTGAGACTAACAGCCTCTTCCTGAGCTCCCCATCCCTCTTCTGGTGCTAGGGTATAAAACCAGCCCAGGAAAAAAATAAAGAGCCTTCTGACCACCAAGCCATCTCTCTGTGTTGTTAAACCTGACACCCTCTGCAGATTCTCGGTTTCAGGCCGTGCAGGCACAGCACACAGCAACACCTGACCTTAACTTTGGGAAGTTCTTGGTCCCCAGACTGATAGCTGGGATACCAGAATGGGAGTGATTTAGAACCCAAGAGTATGGGTTTCAGGAAGGAAACCTCGGAAATCTACGAAACCTCCTGTAGTAGTTCAATACTTATCCCTAGCATAGGTGTGGACTCTGGGAGCCCATTCCACATGGAGGAATACTCCCTGAGCCAAGGCACACCGGGGTGGGCCTAGGTCCTATTCCAAATGATACTATGGACTCTGATGACACCCTATGGAAGGCCTCACCATTCAGGGGGAGCAGAAAGGATATGAGATAGGTAGGGTTTTAATTGGGGGCATGGTAGGGGAGGAGGGAAGGGAGAGGGAACTGGGATTGTCATGTAAAACAATCTTGATTCTAATTCAAACAAAAAATCTGCAAAAATTAGGGGCATATACTAATTTGTGGATTTTAGAAGAATCAATGTAAATTCTTTTTTTCCTATTTTTTAATTTAAGTTACAAACAATCTTGTTTTACATGTTAACATCAAATTCCCTTCCCTTTCCCTCCTCCCCTGTACCCCAAACCCCTATCCCAAACCATTTCTGCTCCCCAGGGAGGGTGATGCCTTCCATGGGGATCTTCAATTTCTGACATATCTTTTGAAGCTGGGTCTAGACCCTCCCTGATGTGTCTAGGCTGAGAGAGTATCCCTTTATGTGCAGTGGGCCCAAAGTCCATTCATGTACTAGAGATAAATGCTGATCCACTACCAGAGGCCCCATAGATTTCCCAGAACTCCAAACTGACATCCTCATTCAGGGGTTCTGGAACAGTCCAAAGTTCGTTTCCCAGCTATCGTTCTGTGGTCCATGAGCAACCACTTGTTCAGATCAGCTGTTTCTGTGAGTTTCTCCAGCCTGGTCTTGACCCCTTTGCTCAACGTGCCTCCCTCTCTGCAAATAGATTCCAGAGTTCAGCTCAGTGTTTAGCTGTGGGTGTATGTGTCTGCTTCTATCAGCTACTGGATGAAGGCACTAGGATGGCATATAAGGTAGTCATCAGTCTCATTATTGGAGAAGGGCTTTTAAGGTAGCCGAACAACAAAGGCATGTGACAAAAGAAAAAAAAAACACAAAAGAACATCTTATAAGTGGTAATTTCTTAAAAAAACTTATTAAAATATTTATAAAAGTCAATAAAATAATTTAAATTAGTCTTTGTATCTCAATGAATTCCTTAATCTAAACCATGTGAATTCTTCAATTAAATGATATAGTCTAGCTGAAAACAAACAGAACTCAATCAACAAAATGCCTAAACAAACAGCATGCTGCTGTGAAACCTCTCACATAAACAACAAAGTCATATACAGACTGACACTAAAGAATTGGAATGATAGTCCAAGCTAATAGAATATCAAGTCTTGCAGGAGTAAGCATGTTTATGTACAAGTGACAAAGTAAACTTTGCGAAAAACATGAAGAAAAGACAAATAAGGTTACTATATAATAGTCAAAGGAATACTTCATAAAGAAGACATAATGAATATATGTATTCTTCAATATACATATATAAATATATATTCTTCAATACTTTATTTTCATATTTTTATTTTATTTTAATACTTTTTTATTTGAGTTAGAAACAAGATTGTTTTACATGTCAATAGCAGTTTGTACTCCCTCCCCTCCTCCCCTACCACTACCCCCAACTAATAACATATTGTAGGAAGACACTGTAGCCCCGCCTCCTAGTAGCTGCTACAGGTGTGCCTGGCCACACCCATGAGGCCATGGTCAGGTGAGGTGGAGGATGACGCCAGGGGGAATTCTTAAGGGGCTGTGGACATGTGGAGACCCCTTCTTTCTGGCCTCATTAGCTTGCTGCTTCTGGGCATGCTCTGGCTTGCGTTTGGCTGGTGTTTATCTGAATAAAAAAGTCTTAGCCTTACAGAGTACAGATCATCTTCGTGCACTCTATACCCTACCTATCACATATCCTTTCTGCTCCCCAGAGAGGGTGAGGCCTTCCATAGGGGGTCATCAGAGTCTATCATATTCTTTGGGATAGGGCCTAGGCCCATGCCCTTGTGTCTTGGTTCAGGAGGTATCCCTCTATGTGGGATGGTCTCCCAATGTCCATACCTATGCTAGGGGTAAATACTGATCTACAGGAGGTCCTGTAGATTTCTGAGGTGTCCTCACTGAAACCTGGGGTCTGGATCAGTCCCATGCTCGTATCCCAGCTATCAGTCTGGGGACCAAGGGCTCCCCGTTGTTCAGGTCAGCTGTTTCTGTGGTTTTCACCAGCCTGTTCTGGATCCCTGTGCACATCACTTGTCCTTCTTTGCAATGAGATTTTAGTTCAGTTCAGTGATTAGTTGTGGGTGTCTGCTTCTACTTCCACCAGCTGCTAGATGAAGGCTATAGGATGGCATATAAGTCAGTCATTAATCTCATTATCAGGGGAGGGCATTTAAGGTAGCCTCTCCTCTATTGCTTAGATTATTATGTGGTGTCATCTTTGTAGATCTTCCCACATTTCGCTGGTGCCTGATTTCTCTGTTAAACTAAAATTTCTCCCTCTATTATGGTATCTCCTTTCTTGTTATCTTCTATTCTTCCCTTGACTCAATTTTCTGCACCCTCATGTCCTCTACACCCCTTCTCATTCTCCTAGCTCCCTCCCCCATACTCCCCTGCACCCAAGGGACAGGAGATCTTGTCCCTTTTCCATTCTCCAGAGGACCATGTATGTCTCTCTTAGGGTCCCCTTGTTTACTAGCTTCTATGGCAGTGTGGATCATAGCCTGGTAATCCTTTACTCTATTGATAAAATCCACATATGAGTGAGTACATACCATGTTTGTCTTTTTGCGATTGTGTTACCTTGCTCAGAATGGTTTCTTCTACTTCCATCCATTTTCCTCCAAATTTCAAGATTCCATTGGTTTTTTTTTTTTTTTTGTTCTGCTGAGTAGTACTCCATTGTGTAAATGTACTACATTTTCTCTATCCATTCTTCAGTTGAGGGGCATCTAGGTTGCATCCAGGTTCTGGCTATTACAAATAGTGCTGCTATGAACATCCCTGAACAGATGTCCTTGTTGTATGAATGTGCTTCTTTTGAGTATATGCCTAAGAGTGGAATTGCTGGATCTTGTGATTGATTGATTCCCATTTTCATGAGGAGTCACCATACTGATTTCCAAGTGGCTGTACAAGTTGGCACTCCCACCAGCAGTGGCAGAGTGTTTCCCTTTCTCCACATCCTATATATCATAAACTATCATTGGTGTTTTGTATTTTAGCAATTCTAACCGAAGTAAGATGGTATCTCAGAGTTGTTTTCATTTGCATTTCCCTGATGTCTAAGGATTTTGAACAATTTCTTAAGTGTCTTTCAGCCATTTCAGACTCCTCTGTTGAGAATTCTCTATTTAGTTCTACACCCCACTTTTTAATTTCATTGTTTGGTGTTTTGTTGGCTAGCTTCTTGAGTTCATTTTATAATTTGGAAATCAGCCACTGTCAGATGTGGGGTTGGTGAAGATCTTTTCCCAATCGGTGGGCTGTCATTTTGTCTTCTTGAATGTGTCCTTTGCCTTACAGAAGCTTCTCAGTTTCAGGAGGCCCCATTTATTAATTGTAGATCTAAGTGTCTGTGTTACTGTTGTTATGTTCAGGAAGCAGTCTCCTGTACCAATTCATTCAAGGGTATTTCCTAATTTCTCTTCTAATAACTTCAGTGTGGCTTGATTTATGCTGATGTCTTTGATCCATTTGGACTTAAGTTTTGTGTCTGGTGATAGACATGGATCTATCTTCAGTCTTCTACATGCCAGCATCCAGTTATGCCAGCACCATTTGTTGAAGATTCTTTCTTTATTCCATAGTAAAGATTTAGCTTCTTTGTCAAAAATCAAGTGTTCATAGTTGTGTGTGTTAATATCAGGGTTTTCAACTCTATTCCATTGGTGTACCTGTATATTTTTGTGACAATACCAAGCTGTATTCAGGACTATAGCTCTGTAATTGAGCTTGAAGTCAGGATGGTTATACCTCCAGAAGTGCCTTTATTGTACTGGGTTGTTTTGGCTAATCTGTGTCTTTTGTTTTTCCATATAATGTTGAGAATTGTTCTTTCAAGTTAAGGGAAGAATTGTGTTAGGATTTTGATGGGGATTACATTGAATCTGTAGATTGCTTTTAGCAAGATTACCATTTTTACTATGTTGATCCTACCTATCCAAGAACATGGGGGATCAATGGTGTCAGTGAGTGGGATGACCCCATGCCCCATGATAATTAAGACTGCGCTAGCAGATGTGAAGTCCTAGTCATTGGCCAAGCAGCTTTGTACCTAATATGTCTCTTTATTTTTTGTCCATCCACGCAGCAGGCAACACTTGGGTGGCTGTTGGAGATAGCCCACATGGCGGTAGGGCTCAGGTGGCTTTTGGCAGAAAGATTTATCTTAACAGGGATCCTTCCATTTACTAGTATCTACTTTAATTTCTTTCTTTAAAGACTCAAAATTCTTACGGTGCAAAAATTCTTAGTGTTACCCCAAGGTATTTTATGTTGTTTGTGGCAATTGTAATGTGTGATGTTTCTCTGATTTCATTCTCCACAAATGTATCATCTGTATATGTATATAGTAGGGCTACAGTTTTTTTTGAGTTAATCTTGTATCCTGCCACTTTGCTGAAGGTGATTATCAGCTGTAGGAGTTCCCTGTCTTCTTATCCATTCTGCTAACCTGTGTCTTTTTATGGATGAGTTAAGAACATTAATATTGAGGGATATTAATGACCATTGATTGTTCATTTTGTTTATTTTCCATATGGTGGTGGTGGTGTCATTGTTTGTGTATTTCTTCACATTTTTCTATACATATCATTCTATACATATCAGTCTTTTCATGGTATCCCATACTTCCTGGTTATTTTGTGTTAAGGATTTGTTTGAATTAAGATTTTCTTTGGTTGATGAGACTATTTCTCCTAGTATATCTTCAACTCCTGAGATTCTCTTGTCCATCTCTTGAATTCTATTGGTTATGCTTGCATCTGTAGTTCCTGATAGTTTATCGAGCATTCCTTCAGATGATGCTTTCTTTATTGTCTCTATTTCAGTTTTTAAGTTTGAAGTGTTTCCTTAAGGATATGTTGATAACTTGTATTCTTTTGGTGTGTTTGTTTTTTCATTTCCTTAAGGGATTTTCTCATATCCTCTTTGAGCCCCTCTATCATTTTCATTAAGATGTTTTCAAGGTCATTCTCTTCTGCTTCATCTGCTTTCATCTTGCTGGTGTATGGTCCCTAGTCTCTGGTGATGTAATATTGGTTTTCCTGTTGTTGAATGTGCTTTTATATTGTCTTCTTCCCATGCTTTCTTCTTACAGTGGGTGGAACTGTAGTCTCTGCCTCTCCTGGTGGGTTTGGGACCAAGGTTCCCTTCTGGTAGATGCAGACAGTTCCAATACTCTGATGTCTGTCCTGTTCTCCTGGTCTGGTGGTTGGAAGTGGGACTGTTACTGGGGCCTTGGCAGTCTCTGGGTGTGCTGGAGCCTGCTGGCCAAGTTCAGATCCTGTGAGCAGACCTCTAGAGTAAGGTGTCCCCTCAAAACTTTATTCTTATAAAGGGACTATAACATCAAATTGACTTCGCAGGTATGTAAAAAGCATTGCCTCTGGTAGCTATTAAATATACCAACTTTTATGTTTATGTGAGGCTTAATGAACTTTATTAGCCTCAAATCCATATTTCATAATTAAAAAAATACTCATACATTTTATTTACAGTTAAAAAAGAAACTGTAAGTAAAATAAATGCATGTAGACAGAACAGCAAATGTTTGAATATACAATAGGGAAATCAGGAGGAAATAGGACATCTTTTAAATAAATGAAAATAATGACCCATCAAAACTTAATCTGTAAAAGTGACATTTAGATGTAAGTTTGTCAAAAGAATTCCTTTGTGAAAGAAAAATATTTCAAATAAGTAATAGTTCAACATCTCAGTAATCTAGAAATACAAGATGAAGTAAGCACCCAGTAAGAAAATGAAATATTGAAATATATAAAATAAATACAAAGTAATTGAAACAATAAGGTAGTTCTTTAGAAAGAAAACATTGTAAATAATAAGCTAGACTAGAAAATTAAAATGAGAAGCAATACAGAAATATATAGAATAAAGCACAGATAGGTCAGCCATAAGAATGGGATAAAGGACTCAGTAATGAACATACAAAATTGTAGCCAACCAATTTTTGTTAATGGTTATGTTAAAATCATGCAATGGAAAAATAGAAAGTTTTTTTTTAACATATGGTGATTGCAACACTGGCTGTATACCTACAAAGAAATGAGATTTCATCTATATCTTCACC